>NT_165937.1:0-169481 GCF_000149615.1 Aspergillus terreus NIH2624
AATCTAGAAATTCTTATTTAGTATAGATAGTTACTAAATCTTAAAAAATTAAAACTTTTAGTATAAAATAAGTATAAAAAAAGCAGATACTTTACTAGTTTTTTACTTAGTATCTAAATTACTATTCATTTAGAAAATATAAAAAATAATTTCTTAAAACAGCTTTTTTAAATATAATAGACTATTAAACTAGTCTTTATATACTCTATTAACAGATATTAAAATAAATAAGAATATAAAATATAAAAGATATAGAGAATTTTATTTAGAAATTATATATTTTTATAGAATTTATTCTATATAAAGAAGTATTTTTTAAAATTAAATTAAGATAATAATTTTTTAGTTTTTCTTTATTTCTAGATCTAGATAATAGTATTCTACTATTTTTTAAAATAGAAATTTTTTCTTACTTAGTAGAATACTAAATAATTTTATAGCCTTTAAAAAGATATAAAAAGCTAAGCTTAGAAGATAAAAAAAATAAAATAGTTATTAATCTTTATTTAATTATTACTATTAATAAAGATTTAGAAAATTAAAAAGAATAGTATAATAGTATTTTATGAATATAGATTAGAGAGATAAGATTAATATATTATAATAAATAGTAAGACTTTATTAATAGTATTAATATAGAAAGATAGAAAAAAGAAATTTTCAGAAAATATAATATTAAATAAATTAATAAATAGAACGCGTTACATTACTTTTAAAATATAATAAATTTAATAGAGATTAGTAGTAGTTAAAATAGAATCTATAATTATTTAGCTACTACTATTAGTACTAGTATTTATTACTATAAAAATACTAGAAATAAAGAATATTCTATAGAAGATATAGTATCTCTATTAATAATAAACCTATAAATAAAAATAGTATTACTATAACTAATTAATATAATATTTATAAGCGAGATTATTTTTAAAATCTACTATTAATATTAGTAATATAAAATAAAGTATATATTAATATATATTTCTATCCTATATCTCTAGATAATATCTACTTTTTCTAAAAAAGAAAAATTATATTAGCTCTATAAAAGATTAAATATTATTATAAAAATAATTTAAGTAAGATATATAGTTATTTATTTTTAATATTTTTTAAAAATTTAAATAACGCTTCTATTATAAATTTTTAAGAAATTAGTTAAAATAGAGAGGTTAACTACGGTTAACTTAATTAGAATTTTAATTAGATTAGATCTAAATAGATAAGATATAAAGATCTTAGCACTAAGAACAGTTAATCAGATTAATTTAACCTGTTTTTTTTATACCGCAGTTAGGTGAAAATAAGGTATCTAATTTTACCGTTAACCTACGGTCAGGTTATAATAGAGGTCCTTAACCTCCCCTCACCTGGCCATTGCCCACTCTACTCCTGTCTAGTACAATGCATGTCCTAAATATCTTCTTTATATAATATATATTATAGCTCTATTAAAGAAACCTTTCTTAGGGGTAATCTCTCTATATAATATATTTAAATATATTAATAAATCTATTACGCATTTCTGCGTCGCTAACACATTAATAATCAATAAAAAAGACTTATTTTAATAGTTTTAAATTAAAGATAGTTGTTTTCTTCTATTTCTCTCTCTTATTATTATTCTTATCTATTCAAGCCTTCTGCAATTCTATAAATTAGTAAATATATCTATCTATCTATCTATCTATTAATCTAGGTTAATATATAGTGTTATTGCTAGATCTACTATTATCTGTCTCCCTTTATAGATCTTTTTATCTATTATAAACTCTCTTAAATTTAGATCTATAAACTTTACTACTAACTAGTTTGCAGTTTTACTAGCTAAAGCTTATATATACGTAAGCTAACTAAAATCTAGAGAAAAAAGGGGCTATTATTATAGATTTTATATAAATTATAAGCTAGAGCTTAGTAGAATTTTATAGATAACTAGCTCTATAGACTATAAGTTATTCTATTACTATATATTATTTTATCTCCTTATTTATTAATATCTAATTACTACATAATTTCTTATTCCTTAACTATTTCTTCTCATTTATACAGCATAATTAGATAGGAAGGTCCATCTTTATTCGTCCTATAACATTTATAAATAATACTATAAAGAAATAGCTTTGCTATATTAATTAATTTTTTTTAAAATAAGATATTTTTAGTTTAAAAATAGATTATAAACTGCGAGAAAATTATTATAATTAAAAAAAAGTTTATAGAATAAGCTTGTAAATAATAAAAAATATTTAAAAACTATATAGTTACTAATAGTGCTATTCTAATTAGTAATTACTACTCTAGATAAATTTAAAAAATAAATTTTAGAATAAAATAGTTAGTTAAGCTTACTATATAGATTTTGCTGTCTTTATTTAAATATATACTAGTTTAAAAATTTATTATAGATATTTATACTGCTTTACAGAGCCTATAGATAAAAAATATTTGTAAACTAATAATATTCAACGAGATTATATAATAGTTTGTCTAATATAAATAGAGTAATATTTTAGCTAGTTATCTTTACTGATGTACTAAAATTAATAATTATACTATTAAATTTATAGGTTTATGTATTTCAATAATCCCTTATAACTGCCTACACCCTAGGGGATAAGCCATCGTGCCCTTGCTGTTGTTTCTCGCCCCCTATACTACTAACCTATCGGCGTGTGGCTTAAGTACAGCTAAGCGGACCGGAACCCCTGTTCTCCTCACCTTGTGCTTGTATATACCAAGAGCACTTATGTTTTGCTTCATATAGCGCCGATCCTTAGTTTTATACGTCATGTGCATGATGAGCATAATCGACAGGAGTTCTTTGCCATTGCAGTCAGACTTCCCCAGCGATTACCTAGCTCTGGTTGTCCCGCGACTATAGCGCCAGTTCCCTGTTCCACACAACGGCAAACACGACCTGAAACTATACCCATACAGCATCCGATGGCTCTGCTACAGATAGAACCCAGAACAGAGAAAGCTCTACTCTCCAACCTCACGGTCATCCTTCCAAAACACAAACTGCACAGCCGGCCACTTCATGGCTGCCTGACGTATCGACTTACCCCAGAAGAAGAGCGGAATGAAGAAGAGGAGGCAGCCGCCCGAGATACCTGCCATAGCTCCATACGCGGCTGTGTACCCGGACTTATCAATCCAGGGGTTTGTGTAGAAGGAAAGGAGGAAGCCGAAGCAGGCTACGAGAGTTAGTGGGATGATTCAGGCTGATAGGGCTGTATGAGAAGGGGACCGGGTTAACTTACATTTAAAGGCCAACTGGGTGACCGTTACTTCGCCGGCGACGGGGCGGAAGGAGTCGATGCAGTATACAAAGGAGACGTTTGTTCCTTGTGTGATGGCGAACGATACTAGTGGCATTAGTGGCACGATTTCCAGGCTCATAATGTCCCACATACGCAGTCCAAGTCCGAGGGTGGGCACCATCCAGTGCCACTTGTTATCAATACCGCAGCCATATAGCACAAGCGACAGCGGCGCACAGACGACACTCAGGGCAATAGCTGGAAGTCGCATCTCAGGCTCGCGAATGCCCCCGTTGCGTTTGGTGAAATAATCAGCAACCCCAGTCGGAGAAGGGCCCTCCAGCAAAGGTGCCGAGAAAACAGCCTACCATGCCAGAGATGAAGCATAGACCTGATTGCCATGCTTCAAAACCATACGTTGTGCTGAATGCGGAAGCGAAGTTCGAGACAACAGCAACGAGGAATCCGATTGTCACAGACATGACGATCGTAGCCCAGAAGATGGGCGGTATGAGGATGAGTCCGAAGGGGCGAATAAACATGCGCCAGAACGATTCGTCCGTATAGATCTCTCCCGACCAAAAGCGTAAACTATGGATGTAGCTTTCTTTCTCTGGAATAGGAGGGATGGAGGCAGATTCTAAATGGGTTGTAGGCAGTTCTTTTTGGACCTCGGCGGCGCGTTCGACGAGCGGGTTGTCGATACGTCGGTAGGCGGTCTCGGGGAAGAAGAAGATGACGACAATAATTAAGGCGCCCACTAGGGCGGTCCCGACCCAGTAGATGGTGCGCCAGTCGTAGTTGATGGTGATCAGGCCTGCGATGATGATGCCGAATGAGACACCTGCACTGAGGGCGGCATTGTAGACGCTGATGAGCAAGCCGTCAGTATTATCATGTTAATAGGAATAAACAGAGAAGAACAGAAAGGGTGCACTAACGCCATCCCATAACCTCGCTGATGAAGATAAAATACATCCGCGATAGTCACTGGAGCCAGGCACTCTCCAGCCCCAGCTCCGATACCGAGAATAGTCCGCGTCGTAAGTTCCGCTGCGTAGGTCTTGGACAACCCAGCCCCAAGGATCATAAAGAAGTACAGAATATAAGCCGAGATATAGACCGGTCTCCGACCGTACTTGTTGAGCAGCGGGACCCAGAACAGACAAGAAACACCCTGCAGCAAAGCACTATTGTTGAAGAAGTACGCAGCCCGACTGATCCAGTCGGCCATTGTCGTGTTGCCGCCTTGCTTGAAGTCGGTCGCGATCTCGACCATGGCGACCGTCGGACCAGCGGCCATAAAATTGCACATGAGCATAGCCAGCGAGACGAGGATCGCGACGTAGATTTTGTAACCTGTCGACCAGCGAAGGGGGTCGTTAGGATCGAGGGAGGGAGTCGGTGTCAGGATGATCTCGTTGGTGTGCTCATGGCGGAGACGAACGTGGCCCAAGTTGTGGAGGTGGAAACGTCCATGGGACTGGCTGTCCTCAACATGGACCATGTCTTTCATATTCTTATCGGTTATCGTGGAAAGGCCAGGTTGAGCCGATGGTTTCAGGCGAGATATGATTGGGAACTTGGAGGGTTTTACAAGCTCAAGGCCAAGACGACCTTTCCCCAGATGATAAACGACTCGAGCCCCCCTTTCAACCCCCATAATCTTAGTGCAAAGTACCTAGTCATCGCTATACTCCACCCGGGGTGGCTAGGAAAGGCCGGGCACTCCAGGTGGGGATAAATCCGGGGCAGAATCCTGGGGTAAGGACCTCTGGGCTATTAGGGTTGTCCCGGGATGTGGGGGACACTCGGAAGCGGGGTTCAGCTGCAGGCGGATCTATGGGGCTTGGTTGGGCTTCCAATTTTAGGCAAACCGAACGAGGACGCGAAATCACGGTGCGTTTGGCACGACGGCAGAGGACGTAATTCGGAACCGCCAACAACCGAATACCTAGTCTAGCTTTTCATTACGCATCCCTTGCAGTAAAGCGGGCAATGGTCGTTCTTAGCGCAGCTAGAAGTTCGATAGTCATCAATGACTGGACGGATAGCGTCCTTTTGTGGCCTCTGACGAGACTCGAAGATATTTTCTCCGCCTGACCTAGTCTCCAGAAGGGAAACGAACCTATATACGTGCTATGTGTATACGACTACTGCAGGCTTATATTACTCATGAATATATGGCATAGTAAAATTTCAGGTTGTTTATCTACCTAGCCAGCATCAATTCTCACCGAGCTGCAACATAATGCCCAAACAGCATTGCTCAAGTATGTTCCATACCTCCAGTTACCTCTAACTCCCCGTTAACACTACTATATTTTCATGCAATCTAGGCCCATTCAAGAGCGGGGACGTAATTTCCCGCCACCAGGCAACGTAAACATCTTAGACTTCAACCAGGTATTCTTCGGCGCAGAGGAATTGTAATGGATATTGAACCCCTTAGAGTGAATGTTCTTGTTTCCAAGATCCGCATTCGTAAAAGTGTCCACAATCACGTCCCGAGTCAAAGTCCAAGTAGACGTCTCATCGACTGAAATGCTGAAGGTGGCTGATCCCTTGCCCTCGAGGTACGCGGATCCAGTCCAGGTCGAGTGGTCGGTGAGATTCCAGGCAATCGAACTGCCATTGTACGCGACCAGGTCGCCCGCAAGGGTGGATTCAGCAACAGTAACAGACACCTCAGCGGGTTGGATGGACGAGTTCTCCTCTGCGCCGGCGAAGTAGCTAAACGCTTGAGTCACCTGGGAGGAGTTGGCGACAAGCAGGATCCTGGAACTGGTGTTCAGCTCTGTTGCAATTATGGTTGCATCCGCGATGATGTTGCCAAACCACAGGGCAGGCATGTCCTCCTTCAAGGTCGTGAGTCGAGAGTTGGTGAGCGAGAGGGAGGCTCCGGTCTGTCGCGCTGACGACGAGAACATGACGGTTCCAGCCAGCAATCCGGCAGTAAGGTCAACATTCTCTAATACAGCTTTCTGGGACCCGTCGCTGAACAGTGCGGGAGCCTGCTCAGAGTGTCCCACGACATTGTTGGCGTAAATCTCGCCAAGCGCATAGAATGTGGCGCTCCCAACACCCGCCGTGTGAGATACCGAGTCGGAAACGTAGATATACCCGGCTGGACTGTCGCCGGAGAATGTCGAGCAGCGGTTTCCGCCAGCGTAGGAGCGGATATTCGAGGCGTAAATGGTCCCATTGCCCGCGGCGTACAGAGCATGAGAGACCGGCCCGGAGCTGTAAATTTCGGTATTGCTCACATGGACCGTCGTACCAGTGCCATAGACAAAGATGCCAGCGGCGCCATTGTGCGATGTAATATTTAAGTCCGTGATATAGGAAGTCGACCCATTGGCGATGTTCAGGGCTGCATTCCTGCCGAAGAAACTAGCCTGGTTCAGCCATGTGGAGTAACCCCTTTTTACGACGTCCACATGGGAGATATTGACATTGCTACCCTCTGTAATGAGCAGCACACTGGTGTCGTTGGCATTGACAGAGAGGGTCTCATGGTCAAGCTCAGCGTCGGCGTCACGGTAGGTGTATTGCCCGGCGAGGTCATCAATCAGGTAGATCGGGCCACCATTGTCGGTCGTGTAATCTGCCAGGAGGGCATTGTCTTCCGCATCTGCGGACAGGTTGACGTAGTCGCTTGGGTCAACGATGGAGACTAAGCCCAGCGCGATTGGGCTTAGCGAGAGAAGAAAGAGGGACTTGAACGCCATATTGTCAACAAACGTGTTCTGCTGAAAGTAGATAGATATCTGTATAGCTTGCAAGAAGACGATGTATGTATGCTGTGGACATCCATGGCCCTTTTATAGCTCCCCTGACAACGAAACTTCCCTAGTGTCACATAGCCGAGGGGAATCTGGGGTAAGGGGAACTGTACTTCCTGTCCGCTACTCCATTATCTCGAAGAAAGAATTCGCATGGCGGTCCCGACCGTGAAGGTGCCATATCCAAGGACGCGTGGCTCGCAAATTAGTTTCAATTATCCAACTACTAATTCTGAAATTGATTAAGTCTAGCGGCAGTCAGCGACGGAACTTGTTCAGCATGTTCTGTTTGCAAGATTCGCACTTACAGGACTTGAGGACGGGATGGTTACTCTTGACTGTAGGCAGAGAAGTATCATTCTAGCAGACATAATCCCACTGACTTCTATCCATTCAAGAGGTGATAGGCCATCAGCAACATTTGGGGACTCTCAGAACGCGTGTGCTGGTGAGATGGCACGTGTTACGGACGATTAGGCAATGGAGTCACTCGCTCAAAGCTAAGTGTGTGTATAATGCATCTAACGCTGAACAGGGAATGAGTGCACAGCTACCTACCGATCCAGGCGTCATCGCACGCGACGCATCACCTCCGCAGGGAGCGAGTCATGGCCCAGAATAGCCCCGCATTTCCCGCAGCTCAAAGCTTGGGGAGCGGGCCGCCTAATTTCGGGGAGCTGGGGTAATCCCGAATGGTTCCTTGGCTCCAGCCCTAGCCTGAGAGCCAAAATGACCCAGGCTCAAGAGCCAACCAGCCCATCCTGGCGTCAGGGCATAAAGTATGAGAGCCAATATTTGTTGAATAATAACTTGAGTGCGCGCAGGCGGTTCCAGGGTGGACTTGTCGCAGAGATATGGATTGGTGCTGCATAAATCGGCGGACTGTGACCTGTCAGGTAGGCCGTAGGGAGTTTTTGTGAGAGTAGAAAGGTGAAATACATCGAAAGCCCAAAGGAATCCTGGTCAAACAGGCGTGTGTCGGACTCCGCTCCATTCAGTGACTCTTCTTGGGCGGCCAGCCCTGCTGGGAGCGATTGAGAGAGTTTGACTAACAACCCCAATTCTCAACCTAATTCCGACCCCGTGTTTGTGGGGTAATTTCAGTGCCTGAGGTCCGAAGGTGGCTAAGATCATTCCCCCCACATTCCGATATTTAATGCCTTTGAAGGCGGCGAATACGTATTCTCTCCCAGGATCACGTATAATCTTTGGCCTACCTCGCCCACCTGTTCACGGTGGTCTGATCAAAATGGCATCCCCGAACCCCCAATCGGTAGCCGCAAGCACCAACAATAATCTCTTCCAATGCGGGACGTGCTCGCAGTCGTTCACCCGCATCGACCACCTTGGGCGCCACGTGCGGTCGCGTACGTTGCATCTTGGGCCCGCTCTTCCGGAACCTCGCAGCTAACCTCGGCAGATACGCACGAGAAACCATACCGCTGTTCAGTGTGCAACAAGCGATTCGGTCGCGTGTGAGGGCACTGGCAGAGTTGTTGAGTCTATCGCTAACAGGATTAGTGACCTCCTCTCGCGACACTCGGCCCTCCACAACCCGCGGAGAGACACCACTGCCCCGAAGCGGCGACGCAATGGGGTCAATGTCGCACCCTCACGAGCATCCAAGGCATGCGAAGCTTGTGCTGTAGATCACCTACGCTGTGACGATGAGAAACCCTGTCGTCGGTGCCAGAGGAGAGCGATCCCTTGCACTTTGCCGGGTAGTCCCGTCCATCAAATCGCCCAAGCCCCTGTTGCAGGACCAGGTGATGATGGCCCGGTTGAGACAAACGGACTTCAAGATGCCGGGTTGCAGGTGATTGTCGACGCACAGCAGCCATTGGACCAGCAGGATGTCGGTGCATCTAGTATACAACCCCCTCCAAATACTTGCATGCTGTTACCCGACGTAGACGAATCACTGCAGTACGAGTATCCCGTGTCTCGCGGAGAACTAGTTAGCTTTGGCTTAGAGACGAACCTCGACCTCAGTGTGCTGGATTTGAGCTTCCTCGAGTCTTACAACACACGGGCCCCTTTTGAGTACGAAGCGGCCACAGTATCAACAACGGAACCCTTACTGGATGCCACCGAAGGCGGCGCCACGGAGACGGAGCAAGCAGCGAAGGAAGAGCGTTTAACCCAGCGCATACGATGGCGCTTTGTCCCCGTTGCACGGGATAATGGATACGCGGAACACGGTAACCTATTGCTCAGTGGCCAGAATGGCCACAATGCCACGCCGCAAAGTCTCCTAAACGTCCAACCCTGTCCAGACTCGGATTATGGGGATTGCGTTACCCTGGCATCGCGAGACAAAATACTCAGCATAGTTCTGGGCCAGATGCCGAAGCCGTTCCTCCTCAACGCCGCCTCCTTCCCGTCACCCGAGCTTCTTGATCGGCTTGCCCGATATTATCTCTCAGCGCCGTTTGCGAGCCCCAATGAATGGATACACAGGGGTACATTTTCAGTTAAAGCATGTCGTTCTGAGCTGCTATTAGCAATGGCTGCTGCGGGCGCACTTCTCACCCCCGATTCAGCGTTGCGGAAACTAGGGTTCGCTATGCAGGAGGTCCTACGGCATCAGCTGCCGGCGGTCTACGAGAGTGACAATACCATGATTAAGGATCTCGAATTGCAGCAAGCCTTTTTGATCCACCTCGAAATCGGCCTGTGGAGCGGTAATAGTCGCAAGATGGAGTTGTGTGAGAGCAAACGGCATACCCTCATTACCATCATCCGCCGACGGGGCTTGTTCAATGCAGCCAGGTACCCGCGAATTTCAGTGCATCCGAACGACTCAGGTCAGAGCTTGGAGAGCAATTGGAAGCGTTGGGTACGCGCTGAGTCTAATAAGCGGCTGGTGTATCGGCTATGGAAGCACGATACGCAGTGCTCGACGGTGCTTCTTACTGGGCCGCTCATATCCTACGCTGAGCTATCCCTCCCGCTCCCTTCTTGTCCGACGTTGTGGAATGCACTCAACGCGGAACAATGGCGAGATATTCTCTGTCTCCATGAGTCCGAGGCTCAGCCTAGTCTCCGTACAAGGTCATTGATGGGATGCGTTATGAACATGGACCTCCTGGAAAGTCATCAAGCAACAATCGACATGAACCTCTCCTGCACGGCCGTCCTCCAGGCGTTGTGGGGTCTGAGCTGGGAATATCGGCAGATGAGCTTGCTGACTAGTACTGCAAGTACTTGCACGCCCCCACGATCATGGTCCGCCGGGCTGCTCATGGTATCCCGCTACCAGCAGCTGACCGAGATGCTCAACTACTTCAAAGTTGCGTACGGGAACGAGACATCGCTCTTTTGGAATACCACGCTGATGCACTTACACATGTCCCTTGAAGAGGTGCAGCTCCTAGCCACGGGCCTCGAGCAGTTAGATACTCTAGGCCAGATCCCACCTACAATAGCGGCGTGGTCTGCTAACAAAGACGGTCGAACTGCCGTATGGCACGCGGCGCAAATTGTCCGAGAGGCTCGGGGTTCTCGCCCACAATGCTTACGCGACTTTGCAGCTGTTGCACTGTATCAAGCGACGCTAGCACTATGGGCGTATGGTATGGCCATAGGGAGCCTTGCCAACATTTCCACGGCTCAGGAATCGATCTGGATCGACAGTGAGGAGACCGAGCATATTCAGCGCTTCATCTCCCTTGGGAGGGGTCGACCAATGCTACATGGCTGGTCGCCCCAGGGGGGCTTTGTGGACCTGTGGGATCCCACAGCGGTGCTCACCATGGCTATACAACTCATGCATTATAATCATAGTGGCCCGGATACATGTGAGCCTCCGTTGGTGGAATGTCTTATACACGCCCTGCAGAAATTACTCGAGGTAACTGCGTGATCCCGGCAGACAATAGTTTCTTAACGTGCTTCTTGTATACCTAAAAGGTTTAAAGGTGAAAAAAAAAATTGATGCTGAGTCTCATTATTCTACCTCGTTGCGAACCGTCGTTACCATGCACAGCTAAAGACTGAACCCTGCATCAATTACTGTATTCGTCCCCGTAATCGATCGAGAGCTTGCGAGGAACCGGACCTGCTCGGCCACATCCTGGGGCTTATTAGTACAGCCATATATATAAGAATAAGAACTGAAAGATGCACCTCTGGCGTTGCGAGTCGCTTTAAGACATTCTTGGCCTCCACGGCGTTGATTCTCTCCTCCGGGAATCCTCGTCCCCAGTCCTTTCAAGAATTAGCTCGCCTCCCATTTGATATATCTAGGTTCGGTGAACTCACCGTCATAAGGACACCAGGCGATACCGAGTTTACACGGATCTTGGGACCGGCGACAATCGCGAGACTCTTGACCAGGTGGATAAGCGCCGCCTTCGTCACGGCATATGGCTATTCACGTGTCAGCGCCGGCCACCAAGCCCTACAGTAAGAACAAGCATACCAACGAGCTCCCGCTCGGTTTGACACCAGCTACACTCGCAGTGGCAATAAACACCCCTTCACTGCGTTCCAGGTACGACTGACAGGCGCGGAAAAGTCGGAAATGGCTCTTGACATTGATGTCGAAACATTGGTCCCAATCGGCCTCGTCATCTGCATCGTTGAGGTTCGTAAAGTCCGTCATTCGCGTCCAGCCGACGTTGGAGGCGACAATGTCCAGCCGGCCCATCAGTTCAATTGTCTGCTGTACCAGGTGTGTCATCTCCTCTCGCTTGGAAGTGTCGGCTTGAAGAGCCATAAACCAGGGCTTTGAATCTTCGAAATCCATTTTGCGCAATGTAGATCGTGTGTTTTCGAGCTCTGAGACTAACTGATGAGCAGCTGATGCATTGCTATGGTAGTTGACGACGACGCGTGTGTCGCCTTGAGCCGCCAGGGCTCTTGCGACCGCGGCGCCAACCCCTCGCGAGGCGCCGGTGATTAATGCGACCTTGGTAGCACTCATTGACTTGCTTGATTTCAGATGGTAAAGTGTTGTTCAGGAGGGATCTACCTTGTATAGCCTGTCCATCCGAAGTACCCGCGGGGGTCGGGGTGCGTTTCGGCTCCACATCCTATCGCTCCCACACTTTTATCCCCGCAACGCTGGCGTACTCTGCCTCTGCAACGAGCTTTGGCCACGCTTTTTGTCACTCTTTCATTATAAGACTACAAGAAACACAGATCACATCATGGAAGACAACGGCCTCCGCCCCCTGAACCGGTACATAACAACCCACGACGCCGACGGCGTAACCGGCTTCCAAGACCAGGTACCAGATCCCTTGCAATGGCAACAACTTGCCAACGGCGCGCGATTCGCTCTCGGCTATGCAACAAACACGATTCCTGTCGATCTTAGCGAGAACAAAGACCTCGACGTCTACGCATCTTACCTCAAAGATCTCCCGGGCGTCACAATCCCCGGCGGCACCGTCCTCCGCGTCGTTGATATGAACCCCGGCTCGATTTCGCCGATGCATCGAACTGTTAGCTTAGATTACGGCGTAGTCCTTGAGGGCGAGGTTGAACTTGTCCTTGATTCTGGGGCTACGCGGTTGTTGAAGCGCGGGGATATTGCTGTGCAGCGAGGGACGAACCATGCGTGGAAGAATCCGAGTAAGACCACTTGGGCGAGGATGTTGTATGTCTTGCAGGAGGCGAATCCGATCAGAGTTAATGGAAAAGAGCTGGAGGAAGATTATGGGGGTGGAATGGATGATGTGAGACCTTCGAAATGAATATTGTCGAGTCGCCTGTTGTAGAGGAGCACTCTTTAGAGGCACTAGGGGTTCAAGACATTAGGTCTATGCTGTATATCGGGGTCGGTACATACGATGGCTAAGGATAGAGAAGTAAGATGCTTTGATTGCATCCAAGCGAGAGTCACATCTGAAGATAAAGTAGAGACTGGCCCTCACCAACTTGAAACCTCTTAGCTAACCCCGCGAAGTCCTTTGTATAGTTCAGCATTCATCCGCATTGGTGCCCTACCGCGTGGCAAGGCCAATAACAGCATTTACTGCAGTCCCTACAGTTTCCTAGCTACTGTCGAAGTAAGGGCGTTGATTAAGACATATCTTTCTGCTCCATCACTTTAATCATCTTGTACTCACTGGATACAGCAGCCACCGTACTGTTCTCCTATGCCGCAATCTTAGATATATAACTCCACCAAGGTCACTAAGTTTGACATGACTCCACATTCCAAGCAGATACTGATGAAGACACGAACACAGCATCGTCAGTAACTACTTCACTGCTAAGCTCAGATTGTCTGTACGCGTGGCTGAGGTTGTTTTGGTGTGCCGATGTGGTCCCGATACCCCCCACTTGTTCCCCGGACAGGCCGAAGAGCTCTCTGTGGCCAGCCATGTTGCGAGCTGTGACGGCTATATGAAATTGAACTTTGCTCAAATGTAAAATTCCAATTAATCGCGTTCGTTGTTTACCAGTCTCTTATTCTCAATTCCACAATGGCCACCACAAACGGAACCCATACAGAAATCAGACCTCTCAAGGTCCTGATCGTCGGAGCTGGCATTGGTGGATTGACCGCAGCAATTGCTCTGCGCAATCAGGGACATGATGTCCAGATCTTTGAGCAGTCGCATCTTGCGAGTGAAACGGGCGCAGCTATTCATCTCGCACCCAATGCCAATGGGCTGCTCCGGCGGTTGGGGATTTTCGCAGAAGAGTTTGGCGCGAACCCGATGGAACGAGTAAGCCATTCTGTAATACCGCAAGGAACACTGTGGAACTAATTGGAATAAACTCTAGCTTGTCGAGTACAGCGCCACGGGTGAATTGCGAAGGGAAATGGAGCTAACGGAGTCCAACAAGAAGTGGCTGCACCCCTGGCTTCTTGCGCACCGCATCGATCTGCATAATCACCTGAAGCGAGTTGTTACGACTGCTACAGAACAATACCCCGCTGTACCAGTTCATAAGGGTTCGCGTACTGCATGTGTCGACGCCGAGTCCGCAACAATTACCCTTCAAGATGGGACGCACGTTCAGGGAGACGTGGTTATTGGCGCGGATGGCGTGCACTCGGTGACTCGACATGCAATCCCCGGTGGTCAACTCAAGGCAGCATGCCGAGGCAAGAGCGCGTTCCGATTCTTGGTTTCTAAGGTCGTAGCTCTGAGTGATCCGACTACGGCAAAGTTGGTTCAGCACCAGGGCCAGCTTACTATCTGGTACGGCAGCGACCGGCGCATTATCGTGTATCCCACCTCGCACAACACTGTCCTGAATTTTGTGGCTATACACCCCGAAGCCGAGTCGGCTACAGAAAGCGACGATACCTGGGGTCAGCAGGGTAACCTGGACAAGATGCTCTACATTTACAAGGGATTTGATCCGGCGATTCTGGCTCTGCTCGGCAAGGCTAATCCTCAGACTGTCAAGGTCTGGAAGCTTTTGGATATGGACGTTATTCCGCAGTGGCATCATCATCGCTTGGCTCTGCTTGGTGATGCAGCACACCCGTTCTTGCCGCACCAAGGTCAGGGTGGAGGCGTCGCGATCGAAGATGCAATATCCCTCTCCGTTGTGCTGGGCAAAGATACGCCCGTTGCTGATATCCCCGAGCGTCTGAAGCTGTACCATGACATACGCCACGAGCGCGCCACGCGCATTCAGGGATTCTCGCGGCTCATCGGCGAAGACCGTACCGGGGACAAGGAGCCCGATAGTAAGTCGCCTGTACATCTTGACTACAGATAAAAAGTGAGGCTAACGTCATGCCACAGTGTATGGGTTCACAAACTACAACTTCGGCCACGACGAGTTCGACAACTCGACCCAGAAACTCCGCGAATGGACGTGGAACCGCATCCCAAACCCATACTGGCGCATGCCGATTGCCTTTGGACCCATGCCCGGTCCGCGCCAGACGCATCTGGGTGTTCCCCGGGACGGCACAAAGTCTACCTTTACAACGGCCTCGATCAAATTCAAGACGTCGCGGACGGTCCTGCAGAATCTGTTCCCGCCTGGTCGCAAGGGCTGGCGGTTTACGTCGCAGGACACTGTTGCCTACGCTTCGTTCTCGCAAACAACGCTGGGTAGGATGGAGTGGCTTGGTGGATCTGGGTACAGACATATTGGGCTGTATGTGCACGGGGTGGAATATGCGAAGGAGGACGGGTCCGTTGTTCAGGGCACATACCTGCCCATCCTTTTCGAGTCTCTAACGGACCCCATTGTCTCCGGTCGCGAGGAACTAGGCATGCCAAAGCTCTACACGTCTGTAGACGTGTACCGGCGCTCAAGCTCGTACCGCATCCGCACTGGATGGGAAGGGGCGTTGTGGGGTAACTTCCTCCTCGAAGACCTGGTCGAAGTCGACCCCTCAACGACAACGGGCGCATTGAGCGGCGAAGCCGACGCCGGAATTCTCGCATACAAATACATCCCCAAGACCGGGCGCGAAAACAAGAATGTCGCTGCGGAAGAATATGCCATCTTCGATCCCTTCTCCAAGGCTGTGCCGACGCCGAAGCCGCACAGGGTGTACACAACGAAGAAGGCGAGTATTGAGATTGATCCCTTGGACTGGGAGCAGTTGCCGACTTTGCACCATGTTATTTCACGGTTGGCGGAGGTGCCTGTTTTTGAGATCGTTGGAGCCAAAGTTGTTGAGGGAACGGGGGTGCCCGATGTGTCGGGGGCTGCGCCGATTGAGTCGGCCGCCATTTAGGTAGCTCTGAGATGATGTCTCGCAGACACAATTCGGACAGGTTTCGTGTAGACTTAAAGTACTTCATCAATGTGATTACTCTAGAAAAGCGATCAACCCTACCCGCCCCCCGTCACTCCTCTTGGATATCATTCTTTGGGATTGGGATGGAATTGAGCTTGATATATCTTTCTTCTCCGGATTCCTTTCGGAGTAGAACCCCTCGATAATTCTGCGAGGAGAAACGAACAAGGTAAATCTTGTATACATCTCAAGACACCGCGGAAACCCCACGTATCCCACGATACATAATGGAAAACCCCGAGGATACAAGATCTAGCATTAAAGACCGAAGCGCCCGCGCGTACACAACCATAGTCCCAAGTCCAGCAGCTGAGTGCACAATGTCCGCTTCAGAAAATCTTCATTTGGATCATAGAGAAGTCAACTAGTCGATGAACAACCCCCCCGATGCAATCAAATGCACCCCATTAAGCCACCGCGCCCGCTCCTCGCACAAAAATGCCACTGCGTACGCTATCTCATCCGGTTGTGCCATTCGGGGGCCCACGGGTGTCTGGTCAATAATTGGCTGAAGAACCTTCATCTGCTCCTCTCCGGCCGCCGCAAAACCTTCTGTTCGCGTTGGTCCGGGACTAACTGAGTTAACTGTGCAGCCGTATTTGGGAGGGAGTTCCTTGGCCCTGAGGTATTTTGTTAGTGGAGTAGAAGTTCTGTAGGCTAGGAGTAGCATACCAGCATTTCGTGAACGAGTCCACCATCCCCTTTGTTCCAGCGTATATTGTCTGATTCGGCGGCGGGCCTCGGGCTGATATACTCGCGATATTCACGATCCGCCCGGTACCCTTGGTAAGATGCGGTAGAACAGTCTGCGTCATGAGGAATGTCCCCCGACCATTGAGGTTGACGAGAAGGTCCCAGTCCTCCAGCGTCTGCTCCTCGAATGGCTTATTCACGGCCAGTGCGACCGAGTTGACCAAGATGTCGATGCGGTTCCATTGCGCTAATGCGGCCTCGACGAGTTTCTTCGGTGTTTCGACCTTGGACATGTCGCCAAGCGCAGCGGTGGCCGGCGATGGGAGCGAGGCGACAACTGCATCGGCTTCATCCTTGAGATATGGAAACGGGTAGTTGACGACTGTGTTGGCTCCGCGAGAGGAAAGCTCTCGTACAATGGCCGCGCCGATACCAGACGATGAGCCCGTGACAATGGCAACCTTGCCCGCGAGTGTTTGTTCAACCATGATTTCGACGAGCACGAAGATAACAGGGTGTTTGGTTTGTTCTTACCATTTTGTCCACCATGGGAGAGAGAGTCCCGCAAATCATATACCCCGCACAGCGCCGGTGAATCAGCACACTGGAATAAATCCTGGGGTCCCGAATGTGGCCCCCAGACTTCGCTGAAGAGATCCCCCACATCGGACGCCAGAGTACATACGCATCATTGCGGGGATGGACTGTAAAAACGCCTTCCTGGATTCTTGGGAGCGAGTCTGGACCACAAGTATCTTCTAATCGAGCAGGCCTGATTGTCGCACACCCCACGTTCTCCGGATTCTGATTTCTCCTCTCGGCTCCACCTCGGAATTCGGAAATAGCCATGTTGGAGGCGATTGCATACCAGTATTTAACCATTGCATTCAGAAGCATTGCAGTGAGGAATACACCGTCATAATCCTTCCGAAGCTTGTCCCCATTAGCACCTGCAATTATAGCCATGCACATCACCTGGCGCGACTCGGCTGATCCAGTCGTCTATGAAGAGGCCCGCGTCGGCCGAGTCTTCAACCACCGACGACCAAAACGCTATCCCATCGCGGTCGTGAAAGCCACCTGTGTCCAAGATATTATCGAGGCCGTCAAACTCGCAAAGGAACGCAAATGCCGCGTTGCCGTGCGTTCTGGGGGCCACTCCTGGGCGGCGTGGAGCGTGCGCGACGAGTCCATCTTGATCGATCTCGGAAATTACAAAGAGTGGACTGTGGATGCTGGGAATTGGGTTGCACAAGCCACGCCGAGCGTTACTGGACGGGAACTGAATAGCATGTTGACTGAACAGCATGGGTTGATGTTTCCTGGCGGCCATTGTCCGGATGTTGGGCTCGGCGGGTTTCTTCTGCAAGGCGGGATGGGCTGGAACTGTCGGGTATGTACCTCGATCTGCGCACTCACTCGCTCCAGCAACAAAATTTATAACTCTGATTAGGGCTGGGGGTGGGCGTGCGAGAGGGTGAGGGCCATTGACGTGGTGACGGCCGAGGGAGAGGCGCTCCATTGCAATCAAGATCAGAACCAAGATTTATACTGGGCAGCTCGCGGTTCTGGACCAGGTATGACCGCCCCAACTGTGCGTATTTCACATTGAGCGAAAGTGGTAATGACTAACCACCACTTGGATCCCTGCAGGCTTCCCCGCCGTCGTCACGAAATATCACCTCGACCTGATACCATATCACAAGGATGGGATTCGATCATCGGGATACTTTTATCCGCTCAGCAAATACCACGAGGCATTCAACTGGATAGTCGGCATCACTCCCAGCTTTGACCAAGATACCGAAATCGTTGCGGTCGGCTTGTACCCGGAGGATCGCGATGAAATCCATCTCTTCATCCTATTTGTCACACTAAAGCAAACAGCCGAAGAGGCCCACGCAGCCCTGGCACCGGCCCACAAATCCCGCCCGCAGGGCGCAGTCAGTGAATGGTTCTGCAAGGAAGACAGCCTGGCAAACCAATACTTGTCGCAGAAGAACGCGAACCCCGAAGGGCACCGGTACTGCGTTGATAACGGGTATATCCATAACAACGCCGATGTCCCCAAAGTCCTCGAAGAGGCATTCACCACGCTACCACACCGCAAGGCTTTTGCACTCTGGTACGCAATGAACCCGACCAGTCGTCGTGATCTCCCCGATATGGCGGTCAGCGTACATTCCGATCACTACTTTGCTCTGTATACCGTCTGGGAAGATAAGAAGGATGATGAGCGGTGTCAGAGGTGGGTTAAGGATGTGATGACTCGGGTCCATCCACACGCTGTCGGTGCTTATCTGGGGGACTCTGATTTTCAGGAGAGGCAGACAAAGTACTGGGCTGAGAGCAATGCAGAGCGGTTGAGAGATATTCGCAATAAATGGGATCCGACAGGGCGGATTTGCGGGTACCTCGACAAGGGAGATGTCTCAGGGACGAGAGGTCTAGAAAATGTCCATATAGTTTAGCCTGTCAACAAAGACGGAGACCAACTGTAGATAGAGTACTTTAGGAATAAGAATCGAACATTAGAAAGCAGATAGGGAATTTTTTATCATCTACGGAGTAAGGCCTTTTCTTTTTTCTCTCTATAAAATTAAAAAAAGGAGCCTAGAAGAGTTTAGTTTTTTTATTCTTTTCTATTATTTTATCTTTAGAATATATACTTCTCTAAATAAAAGCACGTAAGAATTTAAAAAATTAGCTAATTAAATAGTGAGAAAAAGTATCGTACCCTTAATGCATTTGCTACTAGAGTATAGGGCTTGTTGGTTCACCCCCAGTTGGTTAGGGTCAGTCAAATTAAGTTGAAGAGGGGATTAAAGCGGTTATCGCTTTAAATTAATTAGGTCTGAAAGAGGGGATTATTGATCGTGGTAAGCTTGCTTGTTAATAAATCCATTGCATGTGACATTTGTTCGGTTCTCTCGCCTTTCCCATCTGGCCGCATTATTTATATATATTTATATATGCCATCAAGCACGTGAAACAAAGACCCTATATGAGCTATAATTCGATTCTTTTGGATAAGACCACACTGATGATATTAGCGTGGACTTGATTTCGATTATGTAGTTGACTAATTCAGCAATCGAGACTCTCACTTATGCGCTAGATAACTATTTTATCTCCGGTTTATATGATATAAGTGCAGCATTAGACAAGGGACTACATCTTTAGGGAGCTACCTAGCTTAGAATTATACGGTGCTACCTTGGTAAGGTACTCAGAGCGTCGCATACATTAACTGAAATCGGAATAGACCTTTTATGATTGGTGCTACACTATCATCCATATTATCCCCAGACTTCAGTGTATTCCTAGTGGACAGTGGGTATCAGAAGGTATTATGCAGCACATTCTGTCAAAAATACAATATCGCTGCATGAATAGCAAGGTTTTAGAATAACTTTAGACATCAACACCCCATGTCTTTGCGAATCACACGGCGCGAGGTATTTAGCGGTAGGACACAGGGAGCTCGGCCACCGCGTTTTTATCACCGGGAAGCTCTGAGACATGATTGCCTTCCAGCTCTGCGGGCGGCACCGGATAATGATCACCCGACGCAACATCTGGGCGGCCGGTTCTGATGGCGGTCGTTGAGGTCGCCGCGGTCGGCGAATGAAGAACCATGCTAGGCCAATAATGATAGCAGCGCCGGCGACTTCCCCGATGACTCCTCCTGCAATGGCGCCGGTGTTGGTGTGAGACGGGCTGTGGTTTGGTTGGGTAGTTGTGGGCGTCGGGGCTGATGACGAGGTGGGATTCGAGACGGCGGTGGTCGACGACGTGGCTGCTATAAATCCAATCCCTTCGTCAGTCGGCACATCAAGGTCAATGATGCTTTGTCCGGACTTACTCTGTGCCGCAGAGATGATGCTCAAACTAGTCTCTCCCGCCTGCAACTTGTACCCGGATTCCCACAGCCATTCGATCCCCCATCTTTAGCATAGGCGATGGTGCCTTGCTCGCAGCAGAAGTAGCCGCCGTTAATATACAGATCCCATGTACTATTGGCGCAATGGGGCTGGCCATCGAGGGCAGTGGTACAGTATTCCTTCGACGGACAACAGGCGACATTCTCGGCATGAGGGCAGAAGGAGCCTTGGGGACAGCAGACTCGATACGGCGCAACGGTCTCGCCGCAGTCGACCTCCGAGGCCAAGCACGAGCCGTTCTTGCGCAGGGCCCATCCAAAGTTAGTAGCGTCCGACATGGGCGAGAACGGGATCACGCAAGACGTCGCCCAAAAATAAGGATGGATCACTCAAAAGCATCAAAACCACAGTTCTGGGAGTGTCTCAGAGCCAGGACGAGACAAAACAGGGGAAGAATCTAAGCCCCCAGTGAGAGCTAATTCCTTCCAACGCGCGAAGTGGGGGTTACTGGTCAGCATGCGCCGAGCCCCTATTATCTACCTCTCCCACCGGATAATTTTGGACAATCTTATTTACAGGAAACTCGTCATCCCTGTACCACGTAGCTGGTTACAGAATAGAAAGAGAAGTTAGTTATAAAGTCGTGATTGTTTGGAGATACCTCTTCAGTCAGTCCGGAGCCTCAAGGGGTCCCATAGTTAAGGATCCCGGCGCTATACCATTTTCGGGGCGGTTCCCAATTAGATTGTAACCCCCTAAGAAGACGCTCAATATTGGTAGTTAATAGTAAAGTGGTTAAATGGAGCTGGGTGAGAAGGAACAGCGGGTTCCCGCACTGACTACCCAGATGATGGCAACCTATTGACTCAGGTGCAAACCACAGTTCATTAGCCTTTGAGTCCATCCACTGCGGAGGCGATGCCGCAGGTAGACATCTTCAGAGCCCGACAGTGGGCTCAACCCTTGGGCCCAAAGCCCGACCCGACGTGGGCCCGTGGCTCAACTTTTAGGCCCAAGCCCGACTATTCGGCCCATGTCGGGCCCCCCGATGGGCCCCCGACAAAGCCTATTGTTGCATAAAAGTCTGGTCTTGACGTTCATAAAGGCGCTTAATAATCTAATTAAATAACGGTTTTTACGTCCGTTCTGGTTCTTTTTATAAGAATACTGTAACTGAGCATCTAGAAATTAAAAAAAAAATATATATATAGGAAAATACTCCGAAATAAGAATAATAATTCCTTATTCTTTATTATTTACTATAGAGAAAAAAATACCTTCTACAGTTTCAAGCGCTCGTGTTAAGGGACGAACAGAGATGGATCTTCCTATCTAAGCAATGCCATATAAACAAGGAGGAATAGCGGAAAAGCAGGAAGTCGGGCAGCAGTCAGCAATAAATAGGGGAAAGGCGGTATATAGTAGCAGAATAACCTTATAGCCCGTAGGACTAAGGGTTCCGGCGAGGCTCTGCCGAGCTCCAACCCATAGGTCGTACTAGGGATGCACACGGTGCGGGTTGGGTGCAACCCGCAGGGTTAGAATTCAACCTGCGCGGGTTTGCGGGCTTTAGAAAGATGACCCAGACCTTCACCGCAAATATATATATTTCCTACAAACCACCCTGCGGGCCACCACAATATATAAAAATT
Source organism: Aspergillus terreus NIH2624 (assembly GCF_000149615.1). NCBI lineage: Eukaryota > Fungi > Ascomycota > Eurotiomycetes > Eurotiales > Aspergillaceae > Aspergillus > Aspergillus terreus. The sequence goes on from NT_165937.1 coordinate 22,012, forward strand.
CATAATTTCCATAATTTCCATAATTTCCATAATTTCCATAATATTATGTAATTTTATAATAATTTACATGGTAATGAGTATCTTTATATTTTTTTCGATCCTATGGTGGTAGATGTAATAGCCTGGTAGAATGGTAGCTTGGTAGCAGATAGCTAATTGTTGCGATACTGCGATTGTGCTACTATTTTTTGGTTACGTGCAGTGTCTGATTGGGTGGTTCGATGGTTCCCAGAAAATCAAGTATGTATAGATACATATATATATATTGTTGTGCTTATAGCCGATAGCGAGAGTTCGCTGGAAGACTACGGGCTGTATACACTGAAATTTACTGAGACTATATTCTAGTCGATTCAGAATGGACAAATCCTTTAATGGGTTCTTGACTAGCGGTTGTTTAAATAATTTAGAGTTATTAAGATTTCTTGAGGTATAACCAGCTGTGTGTTCTTCTATCCTTTCATCTTGGAACCCTCCTGGTACCCTTTTCATACTGCAGTAGCGATTGGTGCTTCAATTATATCATTGGATGATCTCTGGCGCCGCGTGCACCGAAGCGCCCGTAGCCGTGGGCATTGACACACGTGATGCCGAAGTAAGAGGGACTCCTGCTATACAATTTAGTAGTAGTCTGCAGGCCACCTTTCTTCGACCGGACCAGGATTTCATAACGTACCAGCTCCGAGGGGAAAAAAAAAAAAAAAAAACCAAACCCGCAAAGCGTCCGCTAACGAAACATGTACGTCACTCGTCTCCCAGAGACGGATTCCACGCGTACATTTGCGTAGAATAATGTGAGAAAATTTCGAGATAATCCATGACATCATAATTCGTAAATCAATAACTTTTTTGCCGGCTGTCTTGTAGATCAGTATATGTATACTTGGGTTCTGGCTCTGCGGAAGTTAGCGGTTGCAGTATCTCTAAACAGTCGAGACCGGTCGGATGATTTGATCCATGTGATTCGGACGGAGCTCACGTCTGCCCGGCAAAATGAGCCGGCCTCTGAACATTGGTCTATGGTATACCTGTTCGCAAGATGAACTAGTATCGCCTCACTCATCGAATCGCTAGACGGCCCCAGATGACCATTGTGAACCCTTCATTTTAAACCTCCTCCTACTCCGCGGCTAGTCATTAATAGACCCGCGACATCCTAATATCCCCATCTAGGCCCCGAGTGTATTTTTTATCAGCGAAAAGCACACTAGGCCATGCAAGCAATCAATGTGAGCGGAGGTGGAGAACCTTCTATGGGCCGGACACCTCCCCTCCGATATCCTAACACCGATCGTATCCTATCCGGTGACGCAGGGGAACCATATACCCTTGAGACTTTCGTCGACTATTTGTCTGAGAACCACTGTATTGAGTTACTGGACTTTCTTTCGGAGACAAAGACCTACATTGATGCTTATCGTGCTTCGGCCCCCGACATTTGCGCCACGAAAATGACATCAGATTCGCGGCGGCTAGGGAAGCAATGGAAGAGTTTGATGAGCACCTATATTACACCAGGAGCTCCCGACGAGCTCAATTTCCCCCAATATATTCGAGCGACACTACTTGATCGCACCAACGTAATGATATTGCCGCCTAGCCCTGCCGTGTTAGAACCTGCTATGCGTTATGCTCATGAGATGTTAACCGAGAGTGCGCTGATGCCGTTTATTCAGAGCATACGCTTGTCTGGCAATCATATCAATCGAAACAATGTGAACGGTCGAAACAACATGAACGGTCGAAACAACATGAACGGTCGAAACAACATGAACGGTCGAAACAACATGAACGGTCAAAACAACGTGAACGGTCGAAAAAACCTGTCTCCATCGTCAGAGCCACATGGTAGTGGCCAAATAAACCTGCGTGCCATTTCTGGACCTTCGTCAAATACGTACGTAATATCAGTCCACAACAAATCTCGGCAGGGCGCATAACTTTTTTATAGAGAGCGAGATCATTCCAACCAGGTCTCAGGGCCTATTGCTGATGATCCGAGCGTTCAGGATGTACACTTTGCGGAGGGTGAGAGGGGCTCTCGAAAATGGTGGCGGATACCTTCTTTCCGACTAAAAATAAGGTTCCTGAACCGACTAGGGTCTCGGCTTCGTCCGAAACCCTCAGGAGCTTAATAAAATTACTTTCAGAAAATTTGACTATTTATGAGTCGTCTCCTTTACCGGCATGCGGAGTGTGATTTGTTTGGATTAACTAAATAACTCGTATAGAATTATGCCAAAGCCTGAGGACAACTTTAGATTTTAAAAAGACCAAGAATGAGATACAGAGCCGTACGCCATTCTCATACCGTGGAGGGTCCACTTATGCCCTCAAGTCAACATTCCTACCTACCAGTGCGATTTCCCCACTCCCTTTTTCACGTTCAAGTGCTCAATATTCGTTCTTCCCGGTTTTAGTCGGGCCCGAAGTCCGGCCATGCTATTCTGGTAATAATTAAGAGCCAGAAATCCAGCTGACTGAGTAACTCATGAGCCTCGTATAACTATCACGCCTGTATAACTATCATCCCTAGACTCTCATCATACCTCACCCCTCCGGCCTGCCCTATAAGAAAGCTGTACTTAAATCACCGACCATACTCTTTATCAACCTAATCGATCCATTCAATATGTCGAGCATCACTTCTTCTTGTCTCCTAGGCTCCGTCGCCGCTCTCAATAGTTGGACCTTGGTCATGGAGATTTAGATGTATGCGACGTGTATCCCACTGTACAACCGGATCAAACCCACGAGTCAGCCCACCAAGAGCCAGATAGATGCGCTGATACCTGTGTCCGCACGCTGGAAAAGAGATAACTACAACCACCTCTTCGAGCAGCCAACCCAATTCTACACGGTTGCGTTGGCGCTAGCAATTACCTGCGGTGGCAAGATTGATCAACTTAACTCGATTCTGGCCTGGATCTGCGTTGGCACACGCGTTGTGCACAGCTTGGTCCACCACCACAAATCATATAATGACGCGATTTGGCGTGTTTGTTCTGTCGTCAAGCATTTTGGCGGTTATGACTGGAAGACTGGCCATGCTTATTACGAACCCTCCAACCGCCAACTGAGAGTCAGCTAGTATTAGGTTGGTAACCAAGTCTAATCAGGTAAGTATAGAGGCCAAATTATAACCTCTATATCTATTTCATCGAGCAGGCATCTGGTAATACGCACAGTACACACAGAAGGGCCGTTATACATAAAAATATCGCCTAAACCCACTAGTTCTAGAAGCCATGCCTCATACACATAAGGTATAAGTTCTAACCTGCCTACTAACCTGCCTACTGACCTGCCTGCAAGTCTGCCTGCAAGACTACCTGTAAAACTGCCTATTTAACTATTTATTCAATAGATAGTTTAGTAGGTGATTCAGTAGGTGTTATAGCAGGTAGTATGCCTATAGAGCCACCCCTAAGCCCCTGTTGCATGACTAATCGGCCCGCAAACACAAGCTGCCGAGCAAAGCGAGGGAATACGGCTCGTCCTTAATCTCCAAATAAATATTGACAGACAACGCACCTCATGGCTAAAGTGAAGGGAATTCTTTACATCTTGACATGGTCTGATGCTTCCTTATTTCTGTGCCGTTGCCGTCTGTCATATCATTCGATAGCTTCGTCAAGAGTTTGCGCTCGGCACTAAGGCGTGCAAGTTAGTTCTCATATCATACACCTTCCGCGACCAGTAAGGGGCTTACCATTTCCCAATATACTCCTTGCTTCAGTATCAGCTCTTCGTGCGTCCCACTCTCCAGAAGCCTGGTACACTTATCCTGCGGTTCGCGTCCCAGAACAAAAATCCGATTGGCCTTTTGAATGGTTGCCACCCGATGTGCCACGGCGATGATAGTCATGTCCTGTTTCTTCGCTAGCCTCTCCAATGCCGCCTGCACCAGTCTTTCGGACTGGGAGTCCAAGCTTGAAGTAGCCTCATCTAGGAGGAGGAGACGCGGTTTTCGAATTAGAGCGCGTGCTATGCAGATCCGTTGTTTCTGACCGCCACTGAGGGCAGCTTGCGCGTTAACTCCAAGAGCCGTGTTATAGCCCTCGGGAAGAGAAAGAATGAAATCGTGAATTTCGGCGTCTTGGCAGGCCTGGATCATCTGTGACTCGGTGACAGCAGGTGACCCGGCTTGACCAAGTAGGAGGTTGTCGCGGATAGTACCGTCAAATAGTTGCGGTTCTTGGGAGACAAGGGCAAGTGAGGATCGATACGAAGACAGCTCGATTGAGTCAATGTTTTTGTTCCCAAAGAGGATTTCGCCGCTCGAGACCTGGTAGAAACGCTCCAGTAGGGAGATAATGGTAGATTTGCCGCAGCCGGACGGCCCGACGATTGCAGCAAATTGCCCACTCCCAATTTTAAGGCTCAGACCGTCGTATATAGGGGCATCCCGCGAGGAGTAGTTGAAGGATACTCGTCGTAACTGAACGCTTGTGTCGGTGTCCGCGTCATCTGAGGGCATAAGCTCTGTGGAGAGCGGATTTGCCACTAATCCAGGTGCATGGCGAAGGCCAAGGATGCGCTGTCCTGAGGCAGAAGCTTGCGCGATGTTCGGACCGAAACTGAGGAATTGGCCGGCTGACTGGCCCCCCTGGATAATGGCGACATAGACGACAAGGAATGACACAACGTCATACTCATGAGAAGCTAAGAGACGGCCACCATACCTGGGACTCCATAAGCGTAGCCTAGTAAAAAAGGGGATAAGGGTCATACCAGAAAGTAAGAGCTATCGAACAGAGCTCGAAGCTATCGGCAAAGGCAAAGATTAGCGTGGCGTACCATGCCTTCCGCATTGCACGGCGTCTCTGTTGAGTTACTAGGGTCGAATAGCGTCTCAGAATCGCTTTCTCCATGTTCAAAGACGTTATTGTCCGGAAGGCTCGGATAGCCTCGCTTGCGAACTGGGAACTTTCTGCATAGACCTCTGTATTGATTGCCTCGAATTTCATCTCATACCGGATGCGTGCAAATGCGCCCAGAAACAAGAATGGAGTACCAGCACAGAAAGCTACAGCCGCGAGCTTTGGCCCAAATGAGAACGAAATGGCGATACATCCAATCACACTGAGAATGGATATCAGAGGGAATGTTCCACTCACTCCAAAGAGCGACTGGAGCTGCTGGGGGTCCGTGGAAAGGCGAGATGTTAAAGTGCCGCTGCTGTTTTCCTCGCGATCAAACCAAGATATGGACTGGCCTAACATGTTGTTGAAATACTCCTGGCGATATGTGGCCGCAACATTCTTATTGTGTTAGGACGCTCTTTGCTTCTATTCCCAGGATCATCAGGGCTTTAACCTACCAGCGAAATTCGATTCGAGCAATATCCAACAAGAAGGTAGAATCCCGCCATGGCCAGCGCCATCACAAAGAACATTAAGGCCCAAAAGTTGGCAGCGCTAACCAGTCTGTCACCAGTATATTGGAAAACCTGTACAAGCTGCGCAAAGAGCCAGCTCTGCAGTGCGAACGCAGCTTTCCTTGGAGTGAGCCAAGATCCCAGAGAGATTCACAGGGGATACTTACACGATGCGCCGAGCGCGCCGCAGAGAACTAATATATAGAGCACCCAATTCTGCTGCTGCTCTTTCAATATTCGTAATAGAACATTATTCGGTGGTTTGTGTTTGCTCCCAGGCTTGCCCCGATCGTCGAAAGGGGCTTGGTGGTCGTTCTTCGCAGAGTCGGTGGGGGTAGTGGTGACGCTCTCTTCCTTCTCAGCTAGCAGATGGCACGACGATTCCTGGTCCTTCAGTATATCGGATCCAGAGTTGGGTATATCTCGCAATTCCTGAGCATGGACCAAGCTGGAGTACACGCCACCGGCCGCCATCAGTTCGTTATGGGATCCTTCTTCGAGGTTAATGCCGTCCTTGATGACAATGATGTGGTCCGCTTTGCGGACAGTTGACAGTCGGTGAGCAATGAGGATCGTAGTGCGGTTCTTCAAGACACGTTCAAGTGCTTTTTGGACAATGCGCTCGCTATGGACATCTATCGAACTGGTTGCTTCGTCAAGAATTAGGATCGATGGTTGTCGGACGATACAACGCGCAATTGCTATACGCTGTCGTTGACCCCCACTAAGGCTTATTCCGCCTTCTCCTACCAACGTAGAATAACCCTGTTGGAATTGATTAGCGCCCGGGACCTCATTGCGTTCAATTCGAACTTTGGTCTTGCCACGTACCTGAGGTAGCCTTTGGATGAAATCGTCCGCAAACGCTTCCTTACTGGCTGTAAGCACCATTTCCTGTTTGACAGATTCGGCTGAACCCTCCCACTGGGTTCCTGCAAGCCCCATACTGATATTCTCCATGATCGTGGTATTGAAGAGAACAGGCTCCTGTTGCACCAGGCCGATTTGGGATCTCCACCATTGGAGGTCGAGCCGGTCAATACTCACTCCACCTACTTGGATTTCGCCTTCAATCATCTCCATGGTCTTGCCATCAGTCGAGGCCTTGAGGTCGTACCACCTTTCAAGGAGTGCAACGACTGTGCTTTTGCCGGAACCCGAGGGTCCCACGAGGGCTGTTGTCTTCCCTTGCTCAAACCGCGCATGGAATTTGCGGAGAACCTGTGATTTCGGGCGGGTTGGATAGACAAAGCTCACGCCATTGAATGTGATGTCCCCTGGATTGTATGGGTCGAACCCTATTGCTCCTGTCGCCGGGGATACCCTTGAATCGATGACGTCGAAGAATGAACGAGAAGCACCGATCGCCTGGCTTATAATCATGAGTGGGGACGCAATGTTGCCAAGGACTGTGACCACCAAAAGAACGGAGAAGAAAACCCTGGCGCGCAAAATTAACGTTCGTCCACTTGGTATGTAATCGTAGGGGGGCGTGATGTGGAAGCTGAACTCACGTTATGACGGTATTGACATTGTCGATATTGCCGTCACGAAACAGCTTCAAACCGAACCAGAAGGCCAGGCCGAAGCTCGCATACATAGCGAAAAACAGAAGCCCCAGGTGTATCCCGCTGACAATCGACACTTTGGCTCCCCGTTGCTTTGCTTCCATGATCCACGCAGAGTACTTGCGAGCTAAGGATGCCTCTGCCCCGAGTGAGAAGACGGTGCGAACTGAGGCAAGTACATCTGCTGCAACAGATGCATGCTTTTGATCTGCCTCTTCTACGCGGTGCTGAGCCTTGATGAAGAAGGGAACGGTGACGCTGAACCCTAAAAGAACGAAAAGGATCGCTGAGCTCACTACTAATGTCAGCGCCCAGGAGTATCGAAAGGCAATGGCGTATGCTGCCACCAGGAGCGCAAAAGACTGGAAGAGCATAGCCAGCTTATCAGAGACACTCTGCTGAATTTGGTTTGACAGCGAAGTTATAGCGTGAGTCACAGTGCCACTTGAAATCTCATCTAGTCTGCTGATGGGGAGTGAGAACAGCGACTCGAGGTACTCTATCCGCAGGGTAGCAGATGCTTTGAGGCTGATAAGCCTGAAGGTGACCTGCCAGGTTATTAGTTACTAGGACCAGGCGGTGCATGCATATCTTCACATACCATAGAAAAATATGTCAAGACGAACTTGCCAATGAAGAGGTAAAGAATATACAGACTACCGACCGGAGGACGGAGTGTCAGTCATAGGCTCAACTTACACCTGGGACAGTTTTATACCTGTTGCGATTTATCGTCTGCCTGAAGTGCTGTTCCTGAAGAGTCGACCTTGGCGTAGAATACTGGTTCAAGGTCCCGACCTGGTTGCCAAAAACGATATTCATGAGCGGAAGTGCCTAAGAAAAAGAGTAGACTCAGCCTTCGTTCCTATCGCAAGTGCAAGTCTGCAACTATACTCACGACTCCGGATCCCATTGCGCAACAAAGACCGAGGATCATCGCTGCAATTCCTCCCTGCCCTGCACCGTACGAGAGAATCCTCTGATTTCTAGTTAGCCAGGGTAACTGTGAAGGACATAATGGAGAACCGCACGATATAGTTTTGAAAGGAGGGCCTTCTTGCTTCCTCCTTCGCTTGTGGAGTCTCCGTGCGCGATGACTGTGCATCTGTGTCTGGACTGGGGCGGGCCACCGCAATCTTCTCCTGGTCCTCTCTTGAAGGCAATGAAGCGGAGTCCATGTTTATGTGTCAAGGCTGGCCGATGGTATCTAACACAGAACTACACTAGATACAGGACTTATCACAGGGATGAAGTGCGCAGGGTTTCGACAATAAAAACCCACGTCACAGAGTACATGTTCAGCATTACACTTATTTCCTGTGCTCCCGATGATATGACCACTACAAATCATAGCATGTGAAGTGATTACTGCTCGCGGCAAGAGGCCTTGGTGTTGTACGTCAGGGATGGTCTGAACCGCAGCGACGGATGTAACATAACACCCAGCCGAACTGTAAGGTTAAGCATCTTTCATCATTCCAAGTAGAGATTGCCCACTGATTGTATGGCTAGAATCCAAATGGACCTTCGGTCTGCCGGTTCTTGCATAAATTATGCTTTCTGGATCGGTGGATAATATTTCCAGCCAATCTCCGTCTACCCGCACCCGATGCTACGGATAAGGTAAAACGTGCGGAAGCAGGTCCGGATATATAGTATAGAATATGGTCGTATCTATCTCATTGAATAGTGCTGTCTCTTTGCTCCATTTGAGAACGCGTTACGGAATCTTCCAGGTCAATAATATCGCCCGCAGCCTTACCTGCCAGGATGGAGCTTGAAACTGCAATTGCCCAAAATGACTCCCTATATGCTCCTCAAAGTGACAAGATTGGCGTCACCACAGAGGAGACCGTGGATGAACCCTCTACAGGAGCCTCATCCGCGTCAGATGGGGAAACATTAGCCCAAATTGAAGAAGAGCTGCCATCGAGTTGTGAGAGCGCGGAGACATGGTTGCTCGAGGAGGTAGCAACACTATGCCACTGCTTGCCGGATGATCTCGAGGATATATATGCATGTACCCCTCTTCAAGAGGGGATGATGGCCCTTACCTTGCAAGATTCGGCAGCTTACACGGTGGACTACGAGTACCAGCTCCCGCGGGATGTGGATTTGAAGCGCCTCCGCACTGCCTGGGAGCAGACTGCTGAAGCAAACCCCATCTTACGAACACGCATTGTGTCAACAGCCAGTCATGGGTGCATGCAGGCCATAATACGAGGCACTCCACCATGGACCGAATACTCAACTGAGGATGAGAATGATGCACTTGGTCTCGTGGATAGTCATCTGTCCTGGAAAGCAGGACTCCCCTTGGCGTACTTCAGCCTGTTCCACGCACGCCGTGTTCTCAAGATAGTCATCCACCATTCGATCTGCGATGACTGGTCGATGGCTCTGCTGTTGCGCGAGGCCGAGAAGGCCTACTGCGGGCAAACCCTCGCCAAGCGTCTATTTAGACCCCTAGTCGACTACGTGCAAGAGACTCGACGCCAGGCGGAGGAGTTTTGGAGAGAGAAGTTTCGGGATGCTGAAAAGACCCCTATGAGCCCGTACCCACCGTTGCCGACGGTGGGATATAGACCATATCCGGGCTGTTGTCGTGAGCAGTCCTGGGATATCAACCCCCAGTTGACCAATGCATTTACGGTGAACACCAAGATGCGTCTCGCATGGGCCATTCTACAATCTTATTACGTTGGCTCCACAAACGTTTTATTCGGCGCTATCAATGTCGGTCGTGGTGTTCCAGTCAAGGGAGTAGAGGAGATCAGCGGGCCGGCATTAGCCAGTGTTCCCGTCCTTACTCAACTGCGTATGCAAGACACCGTAACTGAGGCGCTCGCAGAAATGCAGCGGGACTGGGCTTCGGGAATGCACTTTGAGCATGTCGGTCTCCAGAACTTGCTCCATCTTGGCTCGGGGCCCAAGGCAGCCTGTGGATTTCAAACGTTGTTGGCCGTGGAACCCCGGAGTGACCATCAGGTCCCACGGCTGTTTGCGCAGCATCGCGCTGTACAGCGAAACTACGATCTTTATGGCCTGATTCTACGATGCCGGCCGTCGATTGCACATTTGCAGGTCCAGGCCTGGTTTGACCCAGCGGTCGTGGAGCCCCGGCAGATCGAACGACTCCTAGGGCAAGTTGCATGCATTTACGACCAGATCGAACGCCTACCTGGGATACCCCTGGCCGACATTTCTCCCATAAGCCCGGAGGATAATGAAGAATTGGGCCGCCTGAACAGTCCGGCTGCCCCTACTGAGACGTCCTTTTCCTGCCTGCATACTCTGATAGAGGAAAGAGCACGGTCGCAGGGCGACGCCCTGGCAGTTCACAGCTGGGACGGGGACCTGTCATATCGGCGTCTCGACAATATGGCATCATCACTGGCCACACACCTGTCCATGAGCTTGGTGCGACCGGGATCATTCGTGCCTGTGTTCCTCCAGAAGTGCAAATGGACCCCCATCGCGATGCTAGCAGTCATGAAGGCAGGAGGCGCATTCGTGCTGCTTGACCCCTCCTATCCAGGGCCCCGACTGCAAAAAATGTGTGAGGCTGTAGAGGCACCAGTACTCTTAACGTGCAAGGAACTACTAGCAAAGACCCCTGCCCTCGGTGTCGCCGCCGTCTTGTTGATGGACGATTTCGACTACGAGACCACATGGTCTCCAGGCCAGAGCAGCACGACGTTGCCGGAAGTAAACCCTCTCACCCCTCTCTATGCGACGTTTACCTCCGGGTCTACTGGAACTCCTAAGGGGGTCGTGGTTCGACACGAAGGTTATGTTGCAAGCGCACTGTCGCATGGCCCGCGATATAACTTCCAGCCAACTGCTCGTGTTCTGCAGTTTGCATCACCCGCCTTTGATTCCTGTATTATTGAACACCTGACCCCATTAATCATGGGGGGCTGCGTGTGTATCCCGACACAGGCCGAGTGCCATAGTCGCCTGGCCCAAGCTGTGTCGCAATACGGCGTAAACGTCGCTTGCTTGACCCCGAGTGTCGCGAGAATCCTATCCCCTGAGTCCGTTCCCACGCTTCATACTCTGGCATTCGTGGGTGAGCGCGTCAAAGGTAGCGATATTGCTTGGTGGGCACCGCATCTCCAAGTCCGGAATGCCTATGGGCCAGCTGAATGTTCGGCCGTGTTCAGTGTGCAGTCACGCCTGCTCCAGGAAGACCCAGCCAACATCGGGTTCCCCACAGGCGGCGTTGGCTGGGTGGTGGATCCCAGCAACCACGAGACGTTGATGCCCCTTGGCTGTACCGGAGAGCTACTCATTGAGGGCCCGATTGTGGGTGCAGGCTACATCCGAAACCCGACGCAAACAGCACGAGCATTTGTAGACATCCCTCGTTGGAGAAAGAGATTCGGACGGGTCCAGTATGCTCCTCTCTATAAGACTGGAGACCTAGTTCAGTGTGTCGGCGATGGTAGTTTCCGATACATTGGTCGGAAAGATACCCAGGTCAAATTGCATGGGCAACGATTGGAACTTGGGGACATCGAACATCACCTCCATCAATGTTTCCCTGAAGCAAAACAGGTCGTAGTGGATATGCTGCGCTCAAGCTCGGGCTCACCTGGCGAAGGAAATCGCCCAGATGCTGTGCTTGTCGGATTCGTAGCCGGCGAGTCAGACACAGAGCACGGCTTGATGTTCTCAGCCCCAAGCGACGAGTTTCGTGCCGCGTGCGCTAGAGCAGAGAGTCAATTGTCTGACATCTTGCCGGCATTCATGGTTCCAGCTGTTGTCTTACCAGTTTCGAAGTTACCCTTAACCTCGTCCGGCAAACTTGATCGCCGGAGTCTCTGCGACGCGGCCTCCGCTTTATCGTGGGAAGAAATGCAGGCATACCGCACAGAGTCCACCGCCACGCATGCACAGCAACCCACGACTTCGAGGGAGCACAGGATAAGGGAAATCTGGGCACAAGTGCTGAATCGATCGTCTCATGACATAGGCATTACAGATAGCTTTTTCCGTCTTGGGGGCGACTCGATCAGTGCGATGCAGGCAGCCGCGGGGTGCCAGGCTGCGGGCTGGGCCATCACAGTGGCAGATATCTTTCGCTACCCTTCCATTCAAAAGATCTCCCAGAAAGTCCAGGAGTTAGCAGGGCGGTCCTCATTTGCAAGCGATGTCCAGGAGGACCCGACAGACACCCCCTTTGAGCTCTCGCCTGTTCAGCTCCTATTCTTCGAACACGTCCCCAAGGGCCATCACCAATTTACGCAACAATTCCTGCTCCGGCTCACGAGGTCTATCTCGGCAGGCAAGGTCCGCAAGGCGACCGAAACTGTTGTTGGGCGGCACTCGATGCTCAGAGCGCGCTTCCGCCGCCAGGACGATTGCCAGTGGGAGCAATTTATCACTCCCGATGCCCGGCAAAGCATCGTATTCCGGGAACATTGGGTGCCATCGGGTGCCGCTTATCAACCTGCGGTCAAACAGATAATGTGCGAAAGCCAAGGGGCTCTCAACATTGAGCAGGGGCCCCTGCTGGCTGTCGACTTGATTCACGAGGAAACCGGGCGGGATTTGCTCGGGTTCATTGCCCACCATCTAGTCATTGATTTGGTCTCGTGGCGGATACTATTGCAGGATCTGGAGGAGATTCTCACCTCCGGCCGTACAGCGCAAGCACCATCGCTTTCGTTCCAGCAGTGGTGTCGCATGCAGCGAGAGTATGCCCTGAAGCGCATAGATCTCCAGGTAGCCCTACCCGGGACCATTCCCCCTCCTCATCTCCATTACTGGGGTCACGCAGTCGAGCAGAATACTTGGGGCCAGGCTACCCAGGAGACGATTTCCCTGTCCCAAGAAACGACGCAGGCCCTTCTTGGCCCAGTGAATGATGCCTTCAACACCGACATCGTCGACATACTCCAGGCTGCACTGCTGCACTCCTTCACCAATACATTTTCCGATCGTCCGTGCCCAACAGTGTTTAGCGAAGCACATGGACGAGAGCCATGGGATCCACATATCAATATATCCAGAACCGTGGGATGGTTTACCACGATAGCGCCCTTGTTCATTGACACCTGCGCAGGGCAGGATATAACCGATGTCGTGCGACGGACTAAGGATGGGCGTAGGGCAATACCAGGCAATGGATGGCCATACTTTGTAACGCGTTATTGCCATCCCGATGGGAAGAAGCGATGTCCGGGCCATGTCCCAATGGAAATCCTGTTCAACTATACCGGCCTGTTCCAACAGCTGGAACGGTCCGCCGCGCTTCTCGAGCTTGCCAGTGCCCCAGATCACGACTTAGTTCCGATTCCTCCTGACCTGCCTCGGTTCGCTCTGATTGATGTGTCGGCGACTGTGTTTGGCGGTTCGCTCAACGTCACCTTCTTCTACAACAGCAGGATGAGACATCAAGTCCAGCTGCGGGAATGGCCGCGGCGCTTCCAACGGACCTTGGAAATGATTCCAGACGCGCTGAGCCAGCAACAGCGATTGACAGTCTCTGATTTCCCTCTGTTGTCGCTAGACACCGACCAGCAGCTCCAAGAGCTTCTCCAGGCCGCATCCCAGAAGTGTTGTATCGAACAGTCGGACATCGAGAGCATATACCCTTGTGCACCTATCCAACTTGGGATGTGGCTGAGCCAGCTGAAGGTCGCTGATATGTACTGGTCACAAATACGATGGACAGTCTTCCCGTTGGGGGACGCCTCGCCCCCTGTGGGTGTGGAGCAAGTCCATAACGCGTGGCAAAGAGTCGTCGACCGCCATCCAATCCTGCGAACATTTTTGCTTAACGACATAGGTAGCTATGGCTATCCGGTGCAGCTGGTGGTGAAAAGTGTTGCAGCAGATGTACAGATACTGCCTCAGAATGCAACCTGCACTGATCTGCTCGATGAGGGCGCCAAGAAGTATCCGCAACAGCCAACGAAACCGGCACATCAGTTGCTGCTCCAGGCTCAGGATGACGGAAGAGTATCGTGTCTGCTTACTATCCATCATACATTGATGGATGGAGTAACAGGTCAAATTATGCTCTCCGACTTCCGTGACGCCTATAATGGCGTCCTCGACGAGACACCAGGCACACCGTACAGTTTGTATGTGGAGTACCTCTTGAATGACAGGCAGTCACCGTCTGTGGGTTACTGGACGGAGTATCTGGACGGCATACTCCCCTGTATCTTCCCATCGTTGGTGAACCCGGACCACGCCCACCAACCGCAGGCCCTAAGTTCAGCAGATCTCAACTTTGGTTCTACCAGCAGGCTGCGGCAGTTCTGTTGCAAGTCGGGTATCACAATCTCCAGTGTGTTGCGGGTTGCCTGGGGTCTCGTTTTACGCGCGTACACAGGGTCAGATGCTGTGTGTTTCGGCTACCTGACATCGGGGCGCGATATTCCCCTTCACGGAGCCTCCACAATTGCTGGACCACTTATTAACTTACTGGTTTGCCGAATCTCTTTTGCATGCGATACTTCGATCATGTCTCTGCTGCAAGATGATCAAACCAGTCACGGGCGCAGTATTGAGAACCAGAACTGGTCCATGGCCGAGGTCCTCCGTTCGCTAGGGCTTTCTGGCCAACCGCTCTTCAACACGGCTATGTCGTTGCAGAATCAGCATTCGGTAGAAGATTCAGAACGTGGCTCTCGAGCTGCTAACTTGATGCCAGAAGGTGGGCATGATTCAACCGAAGTATGCGCTCCATCGAACATTATATAAACCGAACCAAGCTAACCGCCACCCTCACACGCAGTACGACATTACCGTCAATATTACCATTGGGGAGGAAACCATCCATGGAAACCTCACATACTGGACGCAGTTGCTGGGAGATGAACCGGGAGAATTGATCGCAGACACATTCCAGCAGGCTGTCCTACAACTCGTGAATGACGAGCATAAATATCTGGATGACTTCGACATTCTCGGCCTGAGGAGTAAATATAAGCTTCTGGAATGGAACCGCAATGTCCCGGACCCATCAAGCACCTGCATACATTCGATCGTATCGGAGCAAAGCGTTGTGCGGCCCGAAGCTATGGCCATATCTGCTTGGGATGGCCAGCTTGCGTACGGGGAATTGGTCCGGATCGCATCATCCTTGGCCAATAAACTGCTTACTGGACACGGTGCACATCCGGGGGCGTTCATCCCTATTTGTGGCAGTAAATCTAGATGGACTGTAATCGCAGTTCTCGCCGTCCTGAAGGCTGGTGGTGCTTTCATCCTTTTGGACACATCCCATCCTGCGGAGCGATTGAGGGACATGATTCAACAAAACTTCGAATGTCCATTCATTCTCACGACGGCCGAGTTCGAATCCCTAGCTCAGGCTATCTGCCCCAAAGCCATTTTGATGGAAGATCTCGACCAAACATTAAACCAAGATACGATCACAAACACAGTCCATGCACCGGTCAGCCCACGCTCAGCTGCATACGTAGTTTTCACATCTGGGACAACAGGAAAGCCCAAAGCGAGCGTTATCGAACACGAGTCGTTCTGCTCATCAGCTGTTGCACACAGTCGAACCCTCCACATCAATGAACGCTCCCGTGTCCTCCAATTCGCTTCCTTTGCGTTTGACGCAAGTATAGTGGAGATTTTGACTACATTGTTGGCCGGTGGTTGCGTGTGTGTGCCATCCCAGGACGATAAGGAGAGGCGACTGACGGAGGCAATGCAACAATATCAAGTCAACTGGGCTCTCCTGACTCCTTCGGTTGCACGTACTCTCACACCGAAGAAACTCCCTACACTGAAGACCCTGGTTCTGGGGGGAGAGGCAATGACGGATTCTGACGTGCGGCGATGGCAACCCCATGTGGAGCTCATGAATGCGTACGGACCGTCCGAGTGCTCTGTGATTGCAACAACGCAACCAAGCGCGGATGAGCTCTTCTCTCAAGCGGCAAACATCGGAAAGGGCACAGGGTGTGTTACGTGGGTCGTAGATCCCTGTAATCCGAATTTACCAGTCCCCATTGGTGCGCCAGGGGAATTGCTCCTCCAGGGTCCGATAGTTGGACGGGGATACGTAAATCGTCCAGAGCAGCAGATGGCCACGTTCTTATCGTGCCCGTCCTGGATCGGCCATATGGTACGGGATCTGGGAACCAAGAAACTGTACAAGACGGGTGATCTGGTGCGGTACCTCCCCAATGGGTCTCTGCAATATCTCGGACGCAAAGATCGACAGGTCAAGCTACACGGACAGCGGATCGAGCTGTCAGAGGTTGAACAACATGTCTTGAGATGCTTCCCTGGAGGCTGCCACGAAGTATTTGCCGCACTGCTAACCGTCGAACGGACTGGCTCGGACTATCTGGTGGCCTCAGTGGTGCAAGAAAGTCCCGACGACGCGGAGTCCAACGGCAGCTTCCAAACTGCAGTGGAAGAGACCAAGCGCCGGTTGAAGGCAGAAATCCCAGCAATGCTGGTGCCCGCCGCTATTCTACCACTGCGCGAAGTGCCACGTCTGGTGAATGGCAAGGTTAATAGAGACCTCATTGGCCAGCAGGCAGCGCAGGCGCTCGAAGTCCATCTGGCGAGAGCTCAAGAAGCCCGGAAGACATGGCGGCCAGAAGACCTGCCAGCGAGCGAGCGCTCGCTCCAAGCACTGTGGGCGGAGGTTCTGAACAGTCCTGTGGACAAGGTGGGCCCTTGTGACAACTTCTTCCAGCTGGGAGGGGATTCCATTGCCGCCATGAAGCTGGCGTCTACGGCCTGCAATGCTGGCTTTGACATAACCGTCCCGGATATCTTCATGAGTCCGCAGCTCTGTGATTTAGCTCAGATCATTTCTACACGCTCCAGCACCACCAAGACGAAGTCTGCCCCGAGCGACATTACACCGCTCTCACTCATCCCGCGTGAGCACAACTCAGAAGCCTTCGAGCAAGCAGCTTTGCAATGTGGTATAACTGAGGATGACATTGAAGATATTATGCCGTGTACCGCGCTGCAGGCCGGATTTGCTGTCTTGACCGCTGAGAGACCTGCGGCATATGTAGCCCACCACCGGCTGCGATTACCCAAGCAGGTTGACTTGGATAGGCTGAAGTCCGCATGGGAGAATACTGCCATTGATAACCCCATCTTACGTACTAGAATCATTGAAACCCCGGGACTTGGATGCCTTCAGGTTGTGGTACGAAATCAGGCGTTGAGTTGGGCGGCTCCAGACCAGGAGGAAGAACAAATCAGTCAGGGACTTCCCTTCGGAAAGTCACTTGTACACTTCAAAGTCCTCCGTACTTCCACCCAGACGCCCCAGCGGGTAGACCTCATGCTCTCCATGCATCACGCTCTCTATGATGCATGGTCGTTGCCGCTCCTGCTTCTACGAGCACAGTCAGCGTATCACGATGATTCCTCTAGAAAACGGGCGGCTCCCTATCAACATTTCCTGCATTTCGCCCTATCGCAGAAAGATGCCGCGCTCGAGTACTGGCAGGGGCAATTCACTGACCTAGATACAGAGCCATTCCCTACGTTGCCGTTCGCTTCGTTCCGACCTCGAGCAATACAAGTAAAGCGACGATCACTGCAAATGGATGCATTTCAGTATTCTGTTACCCAAAGCACCGCCATTCGCCTAGCGTGGGCGCTTGTACAAGCACAGTATCAGGGAAAGCAAGATATAGTGTTTGGCACTGTATCGACCGGGAGGACCGCACCCGTCAAGAGCATTGAAGCCATGAGTGGGCCCACAATAGCCACGGTCCCATTGCGAGTAAAGATCGATCCTAAGATTAGTGTGTTAAATGCCCTCGAGAATCTACAGCAACAGACCACACAAATGGTCCCTTTTGAACAAGTTGGACTGCAGACGATTGCGGCGCTCGGAACCAATGCTTCCCGTGCATGCTCTTTCCAAACCCTCCTCAACATTGAAGGGCGAGGGGAAGTCGAGAGGATGGTCGCAGAGCTCGACATCATGGAGCCCATAAATACCACATTCGAGGATGGGGCATTTAATACATACGCCCTGCATCTGACTGCCTCGCTCCAGCCGGGATCGGTGTCCATCGAGGCTTCTTTTGATAATGCTGTTGTTCCAGATTGGCAGATAGAGCGTGTGTTGGACCAGTTTGCTTTCCTGCTGGAGCAGATTTCCACTCGACCGCACGCGTCTCTACGAGATATCATGGGAGTCAACTTGGGCGATACACAGCAGCTGGAAGCCTGGAATGCGCATGTTCCACCCTTGACTCCTGCAACGGTTATTGACGTAGTCGACCAGCACTGTACAACGCAGCCTTTTGCCCCCGCCGTATGTGCTTGGGATGGCAATCTCAATTACCAGGAGCTGGACTATTGGTCAAGTGCTATGGCAGATGCTCTTGAAAATCAAGGAGTTGGTCAAGAGATGTTCGTTCCCATCTATCTAGATCGATCTCGATGGATTGCCGTGGCCGCTCTGGCGGTCCTCAAAGTTGGTGCGGCATTTGTGCTACTGGATACTTCCTATCCGTTAGGCCGGCTCCGTGCTATCTGCGATGAGATCCAAGCTCCTGTTATGATTACTTCAGAGTCCCGCCAGCAGGTTGCAAGAACGTTGAATGACCGGGTAGTGCTTGTTGGCCACAAATCCGCTTCTCAACCTGCAAATCCAGCTTACCGGAGGCACTCTCTCAGCAGCGATCCTCACCGAGCATTATATGCAGTGTTCACGTCTGGATCCACAGGGAAGCCCAAGGGCGCAATTGTTGAAAATGGAGCGTTTGTGACCATGGCAGTGCCATATGCACACACAATGGAGATTGATACCCATGCCCGGGTACTTCATTTTGCCTCATATGCGTTCGATGTCAGCATTCTAGAGATATTGGGCACCCTGTTTGCTGGAGCCTGTGTGTGTATCCTCTCCGAATCGGACCGTGGGGAGGGACTTGTCAATGCCGTCAAAAACCTCCAGCCGTCCCATACTATATTGACTCCTTCCCTCTTGCGTGCCATAACGCCGGGCGACTTGGCTCCAATCCGGACAATTATGCTGATCGGTGAGCCTGTCCGTGAAAGCGACGTTGCCCACTGGGCAGACCATGTGCGCCTGCTGAACACATATGGGCCGGCCGAATGCACTGTTGTGTACACAATGCAACCTTCAGTTCGTGTTCCGTCTCGGGCTGCAAATATTGGACATCCCATAGCTGGTGCTGCCTGGGTGTCGGACCCTGAAGACCCCAATCGACTGGTTCCTATCGGTGCAGTGGGTGAACTCCTGTTACAGGGGCCACTGGTTGGCCGGGGCTATCTGAATAATCCAGAGCAGACAGCGGCAGCGTTTATCTCTTGCCCGCAGTGGTTAGCACCTTTAGCTTACAACCCTCTGGGTGAGTCCAAGGTCTACCGCACTGGGGATCTGGTCAAGTATGACAGAGATGGATCGCTTGTCTTTGTTGGACGCAGGGACTACCAGGTCAAGCTCCGAGGGCAGCGCTTTGAACTTGGGGAAGTCGAAGATCACGTACAGAGAGCTTTCGAAGACAGTTTGAAAGACGTGGTTGCTTTGATTGTTAAACCAACTACAGTCAAACAAGCACCATATCTGGTCGTCTTCGTTGTCCCTCAGGACGCCGAAAGTGCTCGCCAGTCCTCCCCTTCACCCATCCAACCGCTACCAGTCATCGAACCCCCTGGCTTCACCAGTAAATTGAATAAGGTATACCGGTACCTGGAGGATTCGCTACCGAGTTACATGCTTCCAAGGGTGGTCATTCCTCTTCTACAGATGCCGCGGACGGTCGGTGGCAAATTGGACCGACGACAGCTTCAGGAGGCTGTCGGCAGCGCCTCCAGACAACGTGTGGAATCATTCACTCTAAAGAGTGCGAACAAGCGGGCTCCATCGACGGAAGCAGAGCGGACGTTGCAGCGTATCTGGGCCCGCGCTCTTGCTCTTCCGCTTAGCGAGGTCGGTGTAGATGACAGCTTTTTCCGGCTTGGAGGAGATTCAATCTCTGCTTTACAGGCGACAACACAGGCCCGATCGGTGGGGATGGGGCATTCGGTTGAGGATCTTTTCCACTGGCGCACAATTGCACAGGTTGCGCAGCGATCTTCCCCGTCCGCTCAGCAAGGCATACGCCGCTCGGACGTCGAGAAGGTCCTGCCCTGTACTCCGGCACAAAGAGGGATTCTGCTTAGCCAGATGAGGGACCATACCAGCTATGCGCCGCACTTTATATGGAGGGTAGAACAAGATGACACTAGAAGTACGACTGTTGATCTGGATCGGTTGGTTACAGCCTGGCATCAGGTTGTAGCTCGTCACCCAGCACTCCGGACTGCTTTCCAGTACGACTTATCAAATGACGGCCAATTTGAGCAGTTCATTTTGCGCTATATCCGACCTCGCGTCAATTTAATCAAGAATGTCCCCGCAACGGATCCCGAAGACGGCGCCATACCCACATTGCTCACAAGGCTGTCTGCGACAGTGAGCCAGCTGGACGGGGAAACAAGCCCGCATCAGCTCACCATCTGCAGCGCTGATACTGGGGACGTTTACATTCGGTTGGATATTAGCCATGTGATCATCGACGCTATGTCCATGGCAATTCTGGAGAGCGACTTTTGCCAGGCTTACGATTCTTCGTTACCAACAGTCCCACAAAGCCAGGCCTATGAGGACTATGTCGAATTTTCTCAGAAGCAATCTTCGGGTCCGGCATACAGCTACTGGCAGAACTACTTAGCAGGTGTTGAACCATGCCAGTTGCCACTCGAGGCGCGCCAACTGGATGACCAAGCGACGGATGCCTTAAGCCAACTGGATGTTTTCTTGGTGAATTCTGGTTCCGAGATTGACTCTTTCTGTCATGGAACAGATTGGACAGCATCTAGCCTTCTGTACTTTGCCTGGGCTCTTACTCTGTCTGCCTTCACCAGGTCCGATGATGTATGCTTTGGGACCCTTACTTCGGGCCGACTGGTTCCTGTCGATTGCATAGACGGGGCCATCGGACAGTTTTCGAACATGTCCGTTTGCCGAGTCCGTACAGCACGAGATTTAGCACTGGATGACGCAGCTTTGTGCCTACAGGAAGGCTTCTCCAACGTGCTCTCGTACCAAGCATTCCCGCTCATAGAGATTGCCAGAGCGGCTGGAGTTCCCATGGAAGAGCTTACATCAACTGCGATCAACGTCCAGTACGAACCTGCACCGACCCATGAAGCAAAGCAGTCTCTCTCCTTAACCCCAGTCAGTGGAAAAGACCCAATATCGGTAAGCTGCCTGTCCTACCTTCCCCCGGGTTCCGTAGCATTTTGGCGACTAATGACTGTTCTGTAAATAGCAAGATATCACAGTCTACGTTCTCTGCAACGAAATGGCAGTATCCGCGTCACTATGAGCTACCATTCGTCCCGAGTCCCAACTGCAGTTGCTACGCAGTTTTCCGAGTACTTCAACCTCGCCGTCTCATCCTTGCTCCAGGGACCCGGAAAGTATGTTCGGGATCTCGGACTACTGACCCCTCACGACCAAGACCGTTTGCTTTACTGGAATGCTCCGCTGCCCTCCCCTGCGGAGACCACGGTGCATGATCTCGTCGAAGCCAAAGCCCAGGAACTTCCAGACCATGACGCAGTCGTCGGTTCTGACGGTAATTTCACCTACAAAGAAATTAGCCAGCTGGGAACTCGGATTGCAGCCTCACTAGGAAAACGTGGGCTGCAGAGAGGGCAATTCGTTCCACTCTGCTTCGAAAAGTCCCGCTGGGTCCCTGTCGCCATCTTGTCCATTCTCAAGGCAGGAGGAACTGTTGTGCCGCTCGATCCTACCCAACCGCTTACCAGGCTAAGGGCTATCTGCGACCGGGTCAAGGCTACTCTGATCCTGTCTTCCCCGGCTCAGGCGTCCATCAGTAGGAGATTAGTGAACGATGTCCTGGAAATTGGAAATGTCGCATTTCTTCACAACAGAGCTGATATTGAGTCGGAGGCAACACCACTCCGAGTGGTGCCCAGTCCATCACAGCCAGTCTATGTTCTCTTCACATCAGGAAGCACCGGTGCACCGAAGGGCGTCATGGTTTCCCACTCGTCGTATTGTTACGCAGCAGGCAACCACATTCAGGCGTTCGGCCTGGACTGCACCTGTCGGGTCTTGCAGATTTCGTCGTACACATTCGACGTCTCCATGATGGAAATTCTCACCACATTAGTAGCTGGGGCTACAATTTGTACCCTTACGGAAGACGAGAGGAGTCATATGCTGGTGACTGGGGCCTGCCCCTTTCCAGTCTCCCATGCGTATCTGACTCCATCCCTAGCCAGTGCACTGGATTCAAATAAGGCTCAGTCCTGGGTACAAACCCTTGTTCTCCAAGGAGAACCAATGTTGACAGCGCACATTGCAGCGTGGAGCGACAAGTGCCGGCTGATCAATGCGTACGGCCCTACAGAGTGCGCAGTGATCAATACAGCGACGTCAGCCTTGAATGCCGGAGATGACGCGCGTTGTATAGGCCATGGTATTGGAACTTACTGCTGGGTGGTCGATCCAAATGACGAAAATATACTTGTCCCAATAGGGGCCATTGGAGAGCTTCTTTTGGGTGGTCCACCCGTTGGACAAGGGTATCTAAGCGAGCCCGAGAAAACCCATGAAGCGTTCATCAAGCCACCTAGCTGGCTGCGGGCTCTCTATAGAGGTGGGGAATGCAGTGACAGACTCTACAAGACGGCAGATCTGGTGCGATATGATATACAGACAGGCAATCTCCTCTTCGAGGGCCGCAAGGACCACCAGGTGAAAGTCCATGGACAACGCGTTGAGCTTGCTGAGGTGGAACACCATACACAGCGATGCTTCGAGGGGGCAAAGGAGGTTGTCGTGCAGCAGGCCCTACTTCCAAGATCGGCGCATTCAACTGCAGACTCATCCTGCTCACCATCTTCGATGGTACCTCGCCTAGTAGCTTGTGTGGCGGGTGAGGTACAAGGGAGCGACGGTCCTTTGAGTGCTACCGTCGACAGCCCCAGCAACTCGTCGACCAGCGTGCTCCTAGCCCCATCTGCCGTATTCCATTCCAGGGCAGCTGCCGCTTTGAAAGACCTGCGTGGGTTGCTCCCTGGGTACATGATTCCCGATATAATCGTCCCAATCTCGCGGGTTCCGCTCTCCAGCTCTGGGAAGACAGACCGGCCTCGACTACGCCAGGACCTTCGTGCCGTTTCACCTATGGACTGGTCCGCGTATTTCAGCAGTCAAAAGACTAAACGTTCGGTGGAAGGTGAGGCAGAAAAGTCATTCCACGAGATACTCTCTGCAGTCTTGGACATACCAGCAGACACCGTGTGTGTAGATGACAGCTTTTACCACCTTGGAGGAGACTCCATCGATGCCGTGAAGATCGCGGCAAAGGCCCGAGCAGCAGGGTTTGCCATTACTTCGCACGATATCCTCCGTCATCCAACGATCAGAGAATGGGCTGGCATTGCCAGTGCCGCTGGGCAGAGGCAGACCGCAGTTGCCCCCAGGCTCTACGAGCCCTTCACCCTTGTCACAGACAGGGAACGGCAGCTCGTTCTGACGTCGTACTTCCATGGCCGCGACCACCCTTACACCGTCAATAATGTCGCGGATATAATCCCAACCGTGGATTTCCAATCTTTCTATATAGATAATTCCTCGTTGGTTTCCATGGCAGAGGTGTTCCCGGCTCCCATGGACATGGACCGACTATATCAAGCCTGTTCGAAGGTCATACTGCACTACAGTATTTTGCGCACTATTTTCGTCGGAACAGACAAGCGAATGCTCCAGGTGATCTTACATCGTGCGGACCCTGTGTTCTATTACGTCGAGTGTGACGATCCACGAACCTACGTCTCAGAGAGATCGCAGGAGAGAATCGAGCCAACCACAAACCATGGACAGATGTTGGTCAGTTTCACTGTTGTCACCAGCAAAACACACCCAGAGTGGGCTTTTGTCATTCGCCTGTCCCATGCGCAGTACGATGGATCCTCCCTCCCGTTCCTGTGGCAGGCTATTGCCGCAGCCTACGAGGACAGGGACCTCCAGCCGACGACCCAGTTTCGGGAGGTGGTTTACAATCGCCTAGGCGATGACCATTCAAAGCCACTTTCCTTCTGGCAGGCTTATCTGCAAAATGCTTCGAAGGAAAGTACAGATCCGTTGGGTGTGACCAGTATCGCTCGGAATCCTCGCAGTGATGACACCTTTACGCCCCTGACTGTCCGCCGAGAAGTGGATCATCATCATCCTCGCCTTCCAGATATCACTCTAGCCACGCTAGTGAAGGCGTCAATCGCGTGGGTCCTCTCCAAACATGCTAGTTTCCTGCCGGAGATTGTCCTGGGTCAGGTAGTTCATGGGCGCGGGTCCCCCTTACCGGGTATGGAGACAGTCTTTGGACCATGCATTAATTTCCTACCCATTCGCATCTCCATTGATCAGAACCACACTGTTGCCGACCTCCTGCGCCACGTTCAAGCCCAGCAGCTAGCAACAGTTCCTCATGACTATGTATCTCTGAAGCACATCTTCAGAAAATGCACAAGTTGGCAAGGCGATGCCAGACTGGGTTGTATCGTTCACCACCAAGCCGCCCAAGCAAGCAGTGCTGGCCGTAGTGGCAGTGTGACAATAGGCGGGGTCCGATCTACGTCCAGTACCAGCTGGGCTAACTCTACCCCGATGCCAGGCCAAGTTGGCATCATTTCAATCGAGCGCGTCAACACCGTTGACCTATATATGACTTTCCCCACGGAGAAGTTTGCGGAACATGTAGCGGAGGAGCTGGCAGATGGCATCGCGCATACTATCCAACTTTTCTCGAAGTTCGCGGATTATCCTCTTGGGGTTCTTGGTAAGGGAGGTGTTGTTTTCTGCCAGGCGATGGACAGAACCGTTTGCTCTACGGCCTGCGACCGGGACACTTCGGAACTAAACTAGCAAAGCTCTACTTATTTCTATAAATTTTGCTTCTGAATATTACTTAAGACGAGAAATGGAGACATTACTAGCCTATAGAGGGTTGTAGACATGAGCGGTCTTCTTCGAGCTCGTCTCCGTAGGCGCATATCCCAGGGGATCTGGGGGAGAGATCTTCGCGTCCTTTATTTTTTGCCGGCTCAAAGTTGTAACAGGAGGATCACACTTTCACTGACGCCTTGATAGGTCCCCTTTGGAATGAAAACTCATTCTCTATTAGAAGGTCCATGGTAGTAGTCCATTTAGGCCTAGGGTGGTTAACCCGCACCGCAACCCACAGCGGGCTGCGGGTTCTAGAACTACTAGTAGGACCCGCGCGGGTTTGCGCGCCACCGCGCAGGTTAAAAAATACATAAAATTTCACTAAAAATATAAATAATTATAATAATGCATAATTTTATGGACGATATGTATTTTTATGAATTTTTATGTATTTTTATGCATTGCAGTGGCCCGCGGGGGTGGTTTGTAGGAAATATATATATTTGCGGTGAGGGTCTAGGTCATCTTTCTAAAGCCCGCAAACCCGCGCGGGTTGAATTCTAACCTTGCGGGTTGTACCCAACCCGCACCGCGTGCATCCCTAACACGTACTCCGTAGCTAGTAAAAAGATTCGGCCCGAAATTGTGCTATCTTTGATTGGTTGGAAAATAAAAATTTTCCCATGCTCCTTTAGCCTTCGAATAGTATGCCTAGACTACTACTGTAATACATACCTACTACCCTATTACATTGTTAGAGAGCTGCTGTAGATCCCATAGACCGTTGCTGGTTTTAATATAGGTACAGCAAGCTGTTCCGGCTGTTCCGCAACAGTTCACAAGGCGATATTTTCTGCCGGCAGTATTTATATAAGGGTTCTATAAGACGGTTATTCTGGACACCACATTAAAATTATATAACTTAATTAGATTCATCAAACGGCTACATATCCTAAGCACCTAGTAAAAGTGCAAGTCGTGCCGCTCAGATGCTATAGACAGTCCTATATAGCTAAGTAGTGCAGATACTTATGTGTATATATATGTGTGCATGCATGTCTTATACTAAAAGAAAAATCAACTTACCTAAAGGGCCGAAGCTCAATCGCATTTCATTCGCCGCCGTCTTGGCTTACCCTTCTCATCTTCTTCAGTATTAAAGTTGATTAAATTGTAAGAGGGACTAGGAGCTAGCTAGCCTCCTTCGCCGATTTATATAGCTAAACTGTTTGCTACAGCGCCTACACAATTCTTATCACATATAGAGCATAGACAAAGTATATCCACGTGATTGATTGAGAAGAGCATGGATGTACAACAGGCTGTGGCATAACCCTGCCGTGATTAAACCCCATATCAACCCCCGGAAGGGCGATAGAACCACCCAAAAATTCGACCATACAACAGTAGATATTGGTCTTCACTTGTTCTCTACCTATTAGAATATCTCCTGTGACTACTGACTGGTTATCAGACACCAACTTATCTCATTTAGAGCAGTGTTCCTCTATATCTCCAGTCTCTAAAAGATAGAACCAAGCGAATGCCCTATACGATGATGGACTGGTATTTAGAATAAACGGTCGTCTGCGTATAGGTACCTACACTGGTTGACATCCAGCTTGTTGGGAATCATCCGATATACGTGGAATCATGGATATATTGAAATAACGCTATGATATCTGAATCGCTTATATTTACATAAGAGATCAGCTGGCGTACAAGGTGCAATTGATGAAGACTGAAGAATTAATTAAATTAACAATTAGAGAAGGGAGTCCTCGCAGAGTTCACATTTAGAAGTGGAATAGTGTTGTACACCACTCCCTACAGCAAAGTGTCCAAGATGAAGCCATTTTAGATGTGCGAACTACGAAGACAAAGAAGGAAGAAAATGGTAGAAAAATATATACCGTTTTGTATATTCCTTAAAAAGAAAAAAGGATATTAGTACTTATCTGAGAGTTGTACAAGAAACGCCATTGCAGCCACTTAGCTATTATATTGAACTTATTATATATATAAAAAAAGGAGCTATTTATCCCCAAAAGGGAAAGCGGACTCATTGCGGTGAATGGCTTCTTTACTCCATAGTAGTTTGATTATTGCGGACTGGCGGCAATGGCATGCCGTACGTAGTTAGGTAGGTAACTTTGGCTCCCTGCAGATTACATCAAGCTCCCCCTCCCTTCCCCGCCTTTGGAGACTGAGCAACTTTTAAAAGACTCCCAAGATATTCCATCTGGAATACCCCGCGAACGGGCTCTAGACAACAAAACTTCATTTCAATCGGAGAAGTAACAATTTAAACAGGAACAATGCTTCCTGCACTTGCAGCAAAAACTCCAACACCAATGCTTGGTTCTAAAGGAGCCTTCGATGCTAACCCAGTCTTAACACCGTCAACCGCCTGTGAACGATGCCGGGAGCAAAAGGTAACTCTGTTATGCACTATCTTGCTGAAAATTTCTAACTCTTATCCTTATCTCTTAGCTCAAATGTAGTCGCGACCTCCCTATCTGTGTTCGCTGCAGGAGACAGAATGCGAGATGCAACTATCCCAAACCCGCGGATCGCCGCGGAAGAAAAGGCGGTGCGAAGTCTACTGCAACGCCCCAGCGTAGGCAGAGACCCGGGACCCCGAACAGAGAGAGTAGAGCTGTTACTCTACATGAGCTTCAGACTTTGCCACCCCCCGAGCCGTTGTTGGCTTGTTCACCGCGTGGCCTTATGCGTCCCGGAGAGGCCTATAGAGAAAATATGGGCAATTCTCCTGTATGTCATGATAATTATTGTGGTCCATCAGTCAGAATTGCTAACTAGAGGTCCGAGTCCCGGCCGCTGCTACAGGTCCGAGACGAACCCAAGGATAAAGCGGCCACCAGAGATGCGATTGAGATGGATCCGCAACGTAATGAATTACCATCACGCGCAGTTGGCCTCGCTCTGCTAGAGATTTGCTTCTCGCGTATATACAACGCGTCTCTGCTGTTTCACAAGGCATCTTTTTTCTAGGATTTCCTTGAGAATAAGATCCCTGCATATCTATCGGAAGCTGTTTTTGCTCTCGCCTCGCTGTAAGGCAGTCATGATCTATCCCAAAACTATGAATTGCTTTCACACTCATGCGCAATAGGTTCATAGTGCGCGGTGCACCCTGTACGTCTAGTGAGACAAATATGCTAGCGGATTTCTCTGGCAATGGTCGAGTATGGGCGCGGAATGCATCGCAGAAAGCCATCCTGTTAGCATCCAAGTGTCCTTCCTTGACTGTCATTCAGACGTTAGAATGTCTCTGTTTATATTGGTTTGCTGTGGGAGATCTTCAAAGGGCCAACTTATCTTTAGGTATGGATCTTCCAACGTCAAGATCATGGACATATATTCTGCCGAAAGAAGCCACTAATCCTCTTATCAGCATTAGCTTATCGTAGTTGAGTTATGCTGGGATACAACAAATATTGGCCGGGGAGAGACCTGCCACCAGACGCAGATCTGCAGTCCGAGTTGAAGAGACGTGCTTTATGGGCCTGCTGGGCTTCACTTTGCATATGCTGTGAGCCACTATCATTCGCAAGAAGTTCCTGGTTAGATGTGGCCGACTTGCCACTGCCTACCGATATCGTACCATCGGACCTCGGATATAGCGTAAGGGCCAGAGAAAAGATGAACACGCAATGGGATGCGCTTCCCTGTGGGCAAACCTACCTGGGCGAGAGTAGTCCAGACACGGTCATGGCAGCAGTTATAAAACTAATAGGAATGTGGTTAGTTGTTCTCTTCTTTTGTCTGACAACAAGAGCGTCCCTAAGACTGAATATTTTCAGTCCTGGAAGCAGTGCAACTGTTTCGAAAACTGTACCAGGATATGTTTGTCACCACGAATCCCAACGCACGCAGTCCGAACTATCTTTCGAACCCTGTGAAGTGACCCCACTTGCACAATCCATTAGCGAGCCTCTAGATCCACGATTTCGGCCACCCGAAAGCTCTACTGCAACAGCGGGCTGTCTGAGTGAACAGGAAGAGAGTCTAAGCTATAGTATGTCCCGGAACAACCGGCAACTGCTTGACATTTCTGCTCCGCCCAATGGTGGTTTGCCTGAATGCGACGAGGCAACAAGCCCAGTCAGCACATTCGATGACTGGTGGAATATTCAAGACTTCAATCCTCCTTTACCACTTGATACTTTCCCACTATTTGGGGAACAAATGTTTTAGTATCTGAAGGCTTGCCTCCATGACACAGTCAACATATTCATTCTCTTGAACCTCCCAGCAGTTAACTTATGCCAAGAAAGAAGGGGTCTCCCTTGCAGGAATAATTCTAGCTTTCACATCTCCAAACCCAATCTTCAATAAGCCCTTTCCTGCCCAGGCTTCCATAATGATTTCATCCCCATCCTCGATCCAGAGCACAGATTGGCTATCTTCGAGTTGCAGTGGTTCTTTCCCTCCCCTTGTCATTTCATAGAGACAACCGCTGTACCCGACAGCTCGACGAGGGGACTGGCGTGTGGTGTACCCCTCATCTTCGGCCTGGGTTGCTAAAGACGAAATGGTTCCTGTGCCAATGAGGTCGCCCGATGATAGTCCACAGCCCGCGGAGGTATGGTGAGCTAACATCTGGAATGGTGACCAATAAAGGTGTTTGATGTTGCTTTGACTGAGAAGGTATCGACGGCGGAGGCTACCTGAACGCACCACAGAGCACATGTCAGCTTCAACTTAAGAAATGATGGTGTGGTAAAGCTTAGACGTACGGCGGATATAAGTTTCTATTTCAATATCGACGTCCAAGGTCGATATATATAACGGCATGTTGGTCCACTTCCCACCTTTCACCGCTCCAGGGATGGGTTCGCCAATGTTAAGAACAGCGCCAGCTTCCTCCAGAGCATCGATTGTCACGATTCACGAAGAAATGCTTGTGCCTGCTGCCTTCCCGTTAAAAGGACCCAGGGGCCTCATCTCGTTCATTTGGATATCTCTTGCAGACCAGTCGTTGACTATAACAAAGCCAAATATGTGGTCTCTAGCTCGCCGGTCAGGGACGATCTCGCCCAGTGGAACAGGGGTTGAGACAAAAAAACCAAGCTCGGCTTCGTAGTCGAGCTGTTGGCTCGGTTGGAACGTCGCGTCTCCCTGAGCGTTGAGGCTAACTCCATGTGGCCTTTGGATAGCGGTCTCACTAACAACGATGGACGAGGCTCGACCATTATAGCACAATGGTATCTGGAAAAAATTAGGCGAAATGTTGGTACCGGCCACTCGCGCGCTCTGAACCAGACGAGACAGTATCAGTTCCGGCATCAGCCCAAAATAAGACGGAGGGGTGGGAAAATTGCAACTGCAATGTATCATGTACAATACGACGAATAAACAACCCAGTTAACTAACCAGAGTGTAATGTTCCAGTGAGCACATGTAGTCCGTAAACCCGCCAATCTGCATTGGCAAATGCATCTTTACCGACTCCTTGTGATGCAAAAGGAAAGACTGGAACTCCGGGTTGTAAATGACAGAATCATCAGTCATGATGATCTTTTGTATTTCCCGTCTCACGGATGATCGGATGTCTTCCGGCAGCTCACTAAATGCGTTCAAGGTAGACTGCGTAGATAAAAGGGCAGCGCGGCATGCTCAGCGGCGCTTACTGTGGAGTGGATTGGTTTGGGATATAAACCTCATGAAAGAAACTCCAGTCTAGGGCAATATTATGCAATTTCATCATATGCGATAAGACCTTGAGGTCAAGAACGACATCCCCTAACGCGGTCCCTGGTCTTGGAATAGTCTGCAGAAGTGAAAAAGGTGAGTAACGCAGATGTTTTATGCATACCTCATGGTAGAATCAACACTTACATCACCATGCGTGCTGAAGATACCAAACGGTATATTCGATACTGGGAATGGAGAGCCTGGTGGGACTGGAATGGATGGGATATAGGGTGCCATTATGACTTTGCCAGTATGGGATGGATGGCTTGACCGTCCTAAAGAATGGCCCCGACGGCGCAACTGCGGGCAAAAATAAATATTATGGACCTTCAGCACGTAGGATTTCGGTCCTATCGGACATTTAGAACTGTCCAATCGGAGGCACAAGAGTTTCGGTCTTGATCACCAGCCAGGTGGGGAGGTCCGTCGTGTATGACTTTGGTCAATCGGAACTGAGGACCGTCCAGTCTATGTCGTCGGCCCGAATTGAATGAATAATATTGAGCATATCCTCGTATAAAGACACAAGAGGCAACAGGCCTGTTGGACAGTCTCTCCGCCTGTCTGCCGTACTCAATTGTGTACTTGCCCCCTCAGCCATTACAAGACAGAAACCTAGTATGTCTTCACCAGTCGATATGAAGAGCGATAACCCGCTCCCGAAGATATCTCGTCTCATCACCGCCCACGATGCGTCAAGCAGAAAGGCTATTTTCTCCACTGAACTGCCTGAAGAGGCCAATTTCTTCACTCCAAAGCATGAGCCCCCGCTTCCTGTCGGCTTCTACCTGGCGTACGAAACATCCTCCTTTCCCGCGCGCCTGACGGACAGCAGAGACCTGGCAGACTACAAGGCTATTTTCGAGAAGAGTGATTCCTCCGGATTAGTCAAACATGGCGGGATTCTCATGCGCTACGTCGACTATCCCTCAAATTGCATCACGCCCATGCATCGGACCATCAGCCTGGATTTTGGCATTGTCATTGAAGGGGAATTGGAATGCGTGCTTGATTCCGGGGAGAGAAGGACATGAAGCGGGGGGATGTGGCTGTTCAGAGAGGGACGATGCATCAATGGGTGAATAATAGGGATGACTGGGCGAGAATGGTATATGTTTTGATAGATGCTACTCCTGTGCTGTCGATGGGGAAGCTCCTAGGGGAAGATCTTACTGATCTGAGCGGAATTCCTAGCTCCCATTAAGCAGTGTCGTGCATTTGCAGCAGTGTGCCATTCAACCCCCACTTGCAGTAGATATCTAGTTAGACAACAATATTTGTCGATAAACATAGGAAACATAGGGGGCAGGGATGACTTGCCTTCAGGTCACGGAACAATAAGAAAGGCTCCCGTTGATCTGAGTACAAACAACGACCCTACAGCTTGCTTTTCACATACATTTATGTACTTTCAGCTGTGGCTGGCTCTAAATGTCCATTCCTAACAGATACTGGAAGATGATAGATCCAAAGCGAAGGTTCTACAGCGAGAGTGTCATAGGTTAGCCAAAACCGTATCAGGATATTAAACATAACCTGAAATGTCATTTTTATAGTAAACCATAGGCCAGTTGTTAGCAACACATGCGGAAGGCCTGCTTCCATTGTGCCTCAAATCCCTTCCTATCTATACTGGCCCCCATCTTTACGATCTTTGCTGATCGGACCTTCAATTCATGGAGAAGTGAAGGCAAGTCAACCCCGATCAATTTCCCGTACCGCTTGGCAATTTTGCCGTTGACAATCACGGTGTCGATGTTCTTCGGCGAGGTGTTGAACACGACAGTACCGACCGGGTTGATAATCGGAACGGTGCTGATATCATCGCATCGGAAGATGACCAAGTCCGCCTTTTTTCCGGGCTGCATCACTTCTGCTCCCCCCATAGTGGCCATGCGGAGCACCTCTAATGTTTTCCTCCGAATCACGATTGGGATCGAGGACATGCGGTTATCCTGCTCTCGCTGTACTTGTAGTGCCAGCCTCATTTGCATCACCATGTCATTTCCCTGGTTGGAGGTGATGTCGATTCCCAAGCTTGTCTTGCATCCCGCATTATCTGCCCGGAACAACACGGGATGCCCCATCCCCATTTGGGTTTCGGTATCGGGAGTTGCGACAATGCCTGCGCCTGAGACGCGAATCGCCTCCAGCTCGTTATTAGTGAAGTAAGCTCCATGACTAAAGACTAGATCTGGCATCAGCATCGCCTTATCGTGAAGCTGTTGGACGATCTGGCGGTGCGCAATGTCATAGTGGCCGTGGGCCACATGCATAGTGATCCGACGGGCTTCGAGATCCCGTGCCAGCACGATTTGTTCGATTGTTTTCTCAATCGGCACAGCCTCCGGCTCATCAGGGGCAATACCGAATGTGAGAACATTGCGCTCTGGGTTGTTGTCCTTGAAGTGCTCGGCACGTACGCGAGCTGCATCCAGTTTACGCTGCTCGAAGGTGAAATCCCTCGGTCTCTCATCGTCGACCTCAAGACTCGGCGGCGGGGGTGGGTTCTCATCGAATCCGTAACACCATGTCCCGCGGATACCTGCCTCCTTGAGAGCTTTGACCGCCGCATCCGCATGCTTAGGGGAGTTGATAATGTGACAATGATCCAGGACAGTGGTAACCCCGTGATTTAGCAGGTCAAGCGCAGCAGCGTACATTGAGAAGTAGACGTCGTCGGCGCTGAACAAGCTGCCGTATATGGACCGCATCTCAACAACATAATCAAACAGGGACCAGTCAGTGGCGATGGTCCGCAAGATCTGCTGCCACATGTGATGGTGGCAGTTGACGAACCCGGGAGTTATGATGCAGTCTGACGCATCGATAACTTCAGCATCATCGGGAGGATCAATATGGGGGGATATCTGGGAGATGACCACCCCATCGAGCAAGATATCATGGTTGGCTAAATTGCCCAAGGAAGGGTCCATGGTCAAAATGGTAGCATTTTTGATAAGGATCTTCATTCTGTCGATTTTGGCTGCGTGGACTGTTGCCTTGTGAGGTTCCATGGGTACCTACGATCCGCAGTCTGCTTTATACTCTCATTGCTTCCTTCCCCGGAATTTCGGGCCAGCTGGAGATTGTGGGGTTCTGGGGACTCTAACCTGCCCCGATCATATCCCGTCATCCAATTGGCGAGCATTATTATTCGGTCGAATTCCCAAACCGACATTTTCTCCCGTCCGATTGGACTGAACATCATACAGTAGTGATAGGGCGGGATCCATAATAACTTGGAATGCAGAACGCGTACGGAGTAATTTATTTGCAGAAAAAGACCATGAGTAGTATGCCCTCCTAGGTTGGGCCACCTCACCCCCGCTTCCGCCTTTCTAATCCGTCGTTGCCATTGTCGTGTTCACGGAGCCCAGAACGTCAATGTCCAATGAAATTTTGAACGCGTTTGATAAAACATCGGAGAACCGGGCGAGGAAATTGCCAGCAGCACCAGCTCTTGTTTTGGGAGAAGGACGTTTTTAGTTCATCGCTCAAAGGCTGGGCTAATCCCCTCGGTCCCTCTTCTCTTACATGACAAGATTAATCCCACTAAGCTCAGCGACGCATTGATTCACTGCTTTTTGTAGAGATGCACGGTCACGCACATCGATTCCCGCAATTCCGAGTACTTTGCTCCCTGGCCTGGCCGTCGCAATATCACGGGCAACTGTCTGGGTTTTCTCCTGGTTTCGTCCAACAATGCATGTTTCCGCACCTAGATGCACCAGAGCTTAGTCTTTGAGAACTGGCATCCTGGTCACAACAAGCTCCTAGCTATAGCATTTCTAGTCTATACATATGCCAAGTATAAGCCTAACTTAGGACACTGTGGTACCGAGGCACCGCATCGGGAACAAGGACGATCTATGGATCACTGTCAGAAGAGGATCAATCATCAGGGGAATGGTAGAGATCCTTGCAACCACTATTCATTGTCAACTTTTAGTCCGTGGTAGAGATATACGTCGGGAAATTCGGGCGCCTTATCAACTACACATTGAAACCGTTGATAACTTCATTGCTGGCTACCCTGGCTTGGCACGTACTTGGGCGCGGAATCCAACCTCTATATATGAGAATTCCGCGTCCCATATATCTGGTCCAGCTGACGTTGCAAGTTTGCAGAATACTTCCTCAAACCATTTTGGACTGTTCTTGGCGACGAGATTTCTCTGCTTCGCAGGTTCTCCCCTTCAGGCAGCAGTCCAAATGCAAGCATTCGACCTTCTTCTACTGTACCCTGGCCCTCCCGTTTCTGTCTCCAATTCACGATCCATAGTCCAAAGCCTGAAAATGCATACTTCACAAAGGAAATAATGACCATAGAGATGAAGAACGAGGTCTGCGTTTTCTGCAATTCGTCGCTGTCAAAGAGATGCATTTCAAAAAGGGTCTGTATGGACGATTAGCTGAGACTTGGTTTAGCTTATGCGCGGGCTTTACTGCCTGCGACAAAACTCAATGGTAGGTACACAAACGTCATTATAGTGAATATGAGAATGTACCGATTGAGCGTGGAGCCTTTTGAGGCTTCGTGAGCAGAAGTCATAGTTAGGAGCTACAGACGGCTAGTCAGTAAGGTGAAGTAGGCGATTTGAGGTTTTGAGTGGACCTTCAGTCTCGCAGCTAGTTCATATTGCCCTCCTTTTTTTCGATCCGACCAAGGAGGGATTTCACCGGTGCCTGCTGCGTAGATATTAATACTTCCCAGTTGGTCTTAACAACCTTCGCATGGACTCTGAGAAGTTCTGGATCATGGTTATGGTCTCCCTTCGCTACTAGATGTTCAAACACGGAGTCCCACTGCCGGATGAGCTTTCCTCCGCTTCCTTCATCCAGCTGGAGAAGATTTGCAGCAATTGTATGATCATAAAGTAATGGTAATTCTGGCTCAAGGACGTGTCAAACATCAATCTTTCGCGGTTATTTGGACTCAGGACAGTGCTTATCTGTGGGGCATTAGATGGACTTCGGTTAACGGACAGGGGATCTGCTAACCTCAATCCCATTGGAACTGTTAATGAAGCGATCTAGAACAGCGGTCCACTCCTCGTGCCATTCAAGCAGGATCTGATGAAGAACATGTTGGAAAACCGCGATCCCGGCGAATATCCCTTGCTTTCGCATTGCAGGCACCAAGAAACCCGCCGCAATATCTCGCACCGGCTTATCTGAAAGAATAAGGATTATATATACGGGCAAACGCGAGTGTGTTGATATATGAACGATAATGCAGTGTCTCCTTTCAGCTATAGTCGTCTGTAAACTACCCAGTAGAGCCTCTAGTTTGCCGCCATCACGATCAAGCCGGAGACCGTCTAGTTTTGACGACTTGCTATAGTTAGGGCTTGGTGTGACAGAGCAAAATCGGAGATGAAACTGCAAGTGGAACCAGCCAGAACCGATTTCTAGACACCGAGAGAACTGATTGAGTGGAGACCACATGGAAGTAAAGCGGCCCAACGCGACAAGGGTGAGCTCCCCGCCCAACTGCCACAGTATGTTATCTTCCGCTGGCGGACTAAGTTGGCTGACGATGACCGCGATTGCCTGAAAGTCGACAACATGAGGATGGCCCATTATCCTGCAGCCAAGTCCAATTAATTGGGGATGTACAAAGCAGATCGAGGCACCTACCAGATCCAGCCGAAATGCAGTGCGGTCCAGGGCTTGGAGCGTGCTGGTCTGCCATCCTACAAAGTCCGTGGATCAAGTCAGCTGTTTCTGGATCAGAATAGGGACAGATATGCACGAAGAAACGAAGCAATTTATAGTAATAAGCTCACAGAGCGTATCTTCCACCTTCCGCTCGGCGCGAACTGTTCAGTACAACCTCAAGCGGATATCTGCCTCCTTACTCAAACAACGCTAGAATAATAGCAGAAACTAAGGCAGACAGCAAGCTCAATGTAATCCTCAACATGCCTCTCGGGAAAGGCGACATCCTGCATCGATAGCGCAGAGAAAGAAGGCCACCCAAGACACAGAATCTTCTTAAGCAAGCGCGTAGCGTCTTGTCAACAATATTGTGAAATATATAGTTTAATATACTTATGCACAGCAGCCACCAAAGGCTCCTCAATAGACTCCTCGGTAGAGCTGACCCCGTCATAAAATACCTCCTCAACAGTTGTCTCACTCCAATATGACCGTGCTCGAAAAGTAAAGGACTGAACAACCTCCTATATAGTGCGGATCCTCTCCTGTATCTCCTAATATATAGAGCTGTAAGTTAAATTTATACTCTTATAATATCTAGAGAAGCGCTTCTAGGCTCAATGTTCATTGAGTTGCCAGCCGTGATGTAAATTACTCACCAGGCATGCCTTTGCGCGCCCTCAGTAAAGCAGCAACGTCTAAAACAGGAAATTTACGGTACTGTAAAAAGATGGTACGTATAGTGATAGTCATACAATAGATGAGGCCTTAAGGTTATTAGCCTGCTTAATCTGTACTACTGCAAAGGTCTGGCTATCATCCTCAACCCGTCGCATGTCCCTGTGATGCATCCTCCGAATATTGCCCACTAATGGTCGCCCACGCTTAAGTCATGGGAGCCCAGATAGTCGTCGCGGGGTGTTGATGGTTATGTTTGATAGAGTTGGGCCAGTTCTGGTGGAAGTCGTACGCTAGAACAGAGTCAGAGATGACGTTACGTATATGTGCTCCCCTCGAACCTGCATCGTTAGGACGGATAATCTTCGGGATTGCAGCCGGTTAAAAGCACGCATGGGAATTGCCGAGCGCGAGGTCCGTTCGGAGGGCGCCGATCTCAAGAATGGTTCGGCACGAGGCTCCCCCGGACAAACAACCCTAGGGCCCTGCTGGGGCTGCTGGGGCGAAGGATAAAGAAGATCGTAATCATCTGCTCCCTCTTTGGAAAGTTCATTTGCCGACCTTTCTTGAATCTGTTGTTCAGCAGTCCTATTCTGTATGCTGGAGCTGCCTATGGCTCGGGCCACACTAGAAAAATTTTCGATACTCCTATGATTTCGAAGGTACTGCATAATGCCGGTCACCACGGAACCGCAAATACTGTTAACTAAAGCCTTGTACACCTCGTGGAACCGAATCTCCATTCCCGGACCGAGTTCGGGGAGGCTGTCCGACCTAAGCCTTACCCCGTCTTACTCAATAACCGCATTCTCGGTATGTACTCAATGTATGTATGGAATGAATCTCCCAGGTTTTTGACTCTTCCAAAGGATACTTCTGTCACATCGTCGCTCTGGAATGCCAAGAGCATGTTGGGATCTACTCAAGTGTCTCATCCAGTACCTAACCGGGTATTGACGGCGACGCCTGATGAGCAGGCTACTGACATTTTGACCCGTTGCAGGTGGAGTTGGAATCCACTTAGTATAGGAGGATATTCGCCGATTCCGTGTAGACTGGGGAGATGATGTAATTTTGTCAAATCCTTGCAGACGGAGGGTCTAGGGGTCTCCGACGGAAATCTCTCATGCGTTGCTGAGCTATATAGAGGTGATCGTTCCCCGCAAGATTGCGGGATTCAATCTGCCCACGAACATCCAAGGCACGGCGGTTTAAGTCCACCATGCGTCTGTGGCCTCTTACATTCTGGGTCACTTTGGTGACCGCTTGGGTCGACAACCGAGGGACAACATGCGTGTTATACCCCGAATCCCTAGTCCATCGTGGACAGCCTGTTGATGATGCCCCGTCTATTCAACAAGCCTTTGATATGTGTGGCACGAATGGAACGGTCATTTTCTCCGAGAACGTCTTCCATGTGAACACCGTTCTTAACACCACCAATCTGCTGAATTGCGATGTTCATCTCCGAGGCGAGCTACGCTTCTCGACAAACATCCCATACTGGAGAACCCATTCGATCAGTGTTGTTCTGCAGGATCAAGTCACCGCATGGCTCTTTGGGGGTCAAAACGTGAACTTCTACGGTGAGGGTGGCTTTTACAACGGTCAGGGCCAAGCGTGGTACAACGCGAACCGGAATGAATCGAACCAGGCAGGACGGCCCATGAGCATGACGTTCTACAACTCGACCAATCTCCTTGTCGATGGTCTGAAGGTGGTCCAGCCGCAGTTCTGGGCGACGTTTGTTTGGGCGAGCCGGAATGTCACATTTACAAACTTGTTTGTCAATGCCACCAGCAACAGCGAATGGGGCACGATGAACACCGATGGGTTCGATTCCTGGCAGAGTGACAACCTGCTAGTGGAAAATGCCACCATCATCAGCGGCGATGATTGCATCGCAGCCAAGGGCAATACAACAAACCTCCTTGCCAGGAATATCTATTGCGAAGGCGGCACCGGAATCACGATCGGATCGATCGGTCAATACCCAGACATGCCCGACTACAACCTCAACACGACCTTTGAGAATGTGACAATCAAGAACGCCATGGATGGCGCCTATATCAAGACCTGGCAAGGCACGCGCATCTTCACTCCCAGCAACGGTGACTGGGGTGGCGGTGGCACCGGCCTCGTGAAAAACATTACTTTCCGCAACTTCGAAATGGACAATGTCGGACTGCCCATTCAGGTTTCCCAGTGCGTGTACTCGGCTGGCTCCGATAAGAACTGCAATACCTCGACATTGCAGATCGAAGACGTGAAATGGGAAAACATCCATGGCACGTCCCGGTTCAACATTGCTTCGTCGATCTACTGTTCGGATGAGCGCCCCTGTCCCAACATTACCTTTGAGAATGTGAACATCACCAGCTTGAATGCCACCCGTGGTCTGCCTTACTATGGCACGGATATGCAGCACGAACTGTTCCAGTGCACCAACGTCCTGGGCCAGAAGAGCTCGGGGATTCCTTGTAATCAAGCCGCTCCGAGCAACTTCAGTCAGTGGATCTATGGGAACGTCGACAGTTCGGGCCTGTCGACCGGGACTTCCGGTCATCTTGGGAATTAATGCGTGAATATCATACATCTTTGTGGCTTGTCCGTCGGAGCTGGGCACAAGCTCCGAGTGTTCCAGGTTCCCACAAGCAAAGACGGTTTGCCTCTGTTCACCTACATATTCTGCAGATATATGGGTTGATAAAGTACACACATTCCGAATTGATGACAGATAACTCACACCAAATCGGCCATTACTGCGCATTATTGCGCTATGTTCGTAACGAAATTTATTAGTCTATCGTGTCTAAAAGAACTTTCTAGCGCTAGCAAACAACTGACACGGCTGCGTAGAGCACGGCATGACACTCCCCCGTGTCTGGCACCTTAAATGACTTCCCCCCACAGTCGGTACCGCTCCGTGTGCTAACAATGCAGTTACTAGAGGGGAGGAGGGGTCCTGTTAGGCGACCTCATGGACAGACAAGACCGGGGGAGCCAAACGTACCTGTTCTTGCTCACGAAAATTGACCGCTTGTTGGAGGACACCGGATAGCACATATTGCCCGGGCTGGTAATATTGTAGGTTTTGGAATCGCCGCTGCAATCGTCAAGGGCGAACTCGTAGAACCGCGCCAGGATGTTAGGGGTGCTGGACGAGGTAGCAGACGATGGAGCTGTTTCTGTCTGGGTGACGGTAGGGGGATCGGTCGTGGTCATGGTGTTGGCGGTATTGTTCCCTGTCGACTGTGTCCTCTGGCCATCGTTCTTCTGGGCGGCCCGACTGCCAACGACTCCTCCCACCACCGCCGCCACCACAATGACCACGACGGAGAGCCCGGCCAGGATCCACATCCATCGCTTCATCATCTTCTTCACGGGAGTTGTCTGTGTGGACGGCGCTGCGGGGGGAAGAACCCAGCTGGCCTGTCCCTGGGCCTCTGGATAAGGGTACTTGTAGTCGCTGGTGGGATAGACAGATGAGGATTGCGCAGGCGCTGCGACAACATGTGGAGCACTCGCAGGGTCATCCTCAACATAGGCGCGCTCCTATCCGGTAGACCCAGCCGGTTAGCAGATTGCACCCAAGATATATGTTTATGCATGCAGGTGAGCACCAACCATGATCAACGGAAGTAGCCCTCAACAGTCAAGTCCGTTGTTGACTCTTGACCCAGAACCATCAGGAGAGGGGAAAGACGCAGTTTTGGCCCCCATTCAGCAATGTCGCTGCCGGGCTTTTTCATCTCTGCCGATCATGCGCCTAGTCGCCTAGTGTGCGCGCCGCCAATGACTAAACTTTCGCCCCGTCACGATCACTGCTAAGATGAATTGCTCTGGGTATAGATCGCCAGGTCGGGAGCTGTTATAATGGGCCGACTGGGATGAGGCCTTAATTATTTCAGAGAACTGTTATGTCACATCTTTGCACTAGAACATATTTACCCGCCCATCAAAGAAGCTGTTTCTGTTGTTGCTCGCAACAATCTAAAGGTCATTCAGGAAAAAAAAAAAACATCTATACCAAGGCTACTCTTTGCTGATGTATGCGCTTTTTGCCGCGTCAGTCGCTGCCAGCGCAGCCAACGACACGCTCTGCATGATATCAAAAATCGATACCTCCGCCGCCGACTGCTGAACGAGCATATCCCGCAGCTCAACCGCAACAAGCGAGTCAAGCCCGTAATGAGCCGGCTTGTTGGCCACGTCAACCTCCTCGAGCGCCATCATGAAGATGTCTGAGATCTTCTCTGCAATTGCCACGCCAATGTACTCCACCGGTTGCTCGACAGACTTGGTCGTCGCCAGCTTACTGGCAAGTGCGTTCGGGCCGCCCGTCGGGTTCATGGCCGGTCCACTATCGGTCTCGCGGGGGTTGAGCCCAGCGAAATGCATATCCCAGCCCAGCTACGACGCGCACGTGACGTCGCAGTGCGAGCCAGGGAGCGCGTCCAGCCCCAATACCGCCTGTGGATCGTGGGGTTACAGAACGGCGGCGCGCTGGATGGAGAGAACCTGTTCCTCGTGGATAGGCGCGAAGCCTACTCGCTGCAGGTGGCGCAGCACACCGGCGACTGCAACGGTCGACGACAGCATTACGAAAAAGGTCCAGAGAGCTGGCCTGCGCGAACTACGTGTGTAGGTTGCATGTGCCGTGAACTTTGGAGTGGATGGCCGTTTGGGAATCGGCTAGCGTCATGCGCTCGGGAAGTGCATCCTCTCGTTGGTAGCTAGCAACGAAGGTATGGATTCAACTATATATTGAACTTACTTCCAGAACCATAGCCCCTTGAGCCACGGCACGAATGGGGGGTAGATCGCCTTTTTGACTGTGGTGCAGAGACTCTAGCAGGCTGGCTTCGTAGGACACATCACAGCTCACAGGCTTCACTCAATAGCCCAAGTAATCGAGTTCATCGTCAAGCGCTGCCGCTTGCTCACCGCATCTGGCACTTCGTGGCAGTACAATGATGTTCTGGGACCTTTCGTCGGCCATCCACCGCGCAGTTCCGCAGCCGATTCTATCTACTTCACCAACAAGAAGGTAGGACGCTTTCCGCGGGAACCTTGGGGTCAATTAACCGGGCA
This sequence comes from Aspergillus terreus NIH2624, assembly GCF_000149615.1. Lineage (NCBI taxonomy): Eukaryota > Fungi > Ascomycota > Eurotiomycetes > Eurotiales > Aspergillaceae > Aspergillus > Aspergillus terreus. The sequence goes on from NT_165937.1 coordinate 64,070, forward strand.
GCATCGGCACTATAGTGTCTAGAGGGACGGTTAGGACAGCTTTGCCGACATGACCGTCTGTCGGCAGCCGGAGGAATGCCTTGGACACGTCGCTTATAGAGAAATATGTGAGAGGCTTATCTGGGGAAAGCTTCCGCTCTCTAAGAAGCTGAATAATTAAATAATTTCAACGAAGGCTCGATGTAACTGAAAAGGATGGTGCTAGGACAGCCTAAGAAACGACACCGTCGAGAAAGTTACGGGATGCTTGAAGGGCTGCATTACTAGTTCGCTATTGGCATTACGGCCACAGTGACCAATGCCAACCAGATAACTAAATAGAGAGAAGACGTTGAAAGTTCTTCTAACGAAAAAATCCAGATAAAGAATTAAGAACAAGATCAACACTCCGACCATAGGTAGCACCAAGCACGACCTCCACAAAAGATCTAACAAACTTAGCATTAACAAGGCTAACTGTAATAAGTAATACAGGATCATAAGGCACCGCACTTAGATTACACCAACTATTAAATATAATGGCTTGGCTCTTTTACCTAGTAGATCTATAGACTTTAATTCCTATTTAGCAAGTGTTTTAGTATATCTGTTAGCTAGATTAGTAGATTAAAGTATGGTCGGTGCCGGAGTCTTGAAGGACGACACCAGCGTCAACTTTGATCGAGTTAATTATGCAGACACTATTGTAATACTTCCTCCCCTAAGCTCTACGCTAGCCTTTTTTGCAATCCGGTCCTGCTTATAGGATATTATATTTTTATAATAATTTATGTAATTTTATGAGTTTTCATATATTTTTATATATATTTTAACCTGCGCGGTGGCCCGCAAACCCGCGCGGGCCTACTATTAGAACCCGCAGCCCATGCGGACTGCAGCTTTTGCAACCCGCACCACACCGCTGCGGGTTGCGGTGCGGGTTGACCACCCTAAGAATTACTAATCTTTATTTAGTATATCTAAATAAAAAACATGCTAAAAAGTAACAAGAGATAGACAAGTCAGTCTAAATTATTAATAAGGCTATACTCGCGAAGAAAGATCTAAATAGTAAAATAATGGAGCTAGAGAATGTTGAAAATATACCTAATAATAGTTAGCTCGATGACAAGGGCTTCGCGGATACAACGGACCTAAAGAAGGAGGATTCTATCTTTGTTTATTAAGAGATTATCTCATAGCAGCTAGGCCTCTTATTAAGGCTTTCCCAGAGGTACTCAGATTAAGCCGAAGCTCTATAATAGTCAGAGTGGTAGGATATTCGGCCATCCCTCCTACTATCTCTTGTCTCTAATCCTTACATCTCTAGCTCTTTAACTTCAACTCGTCATTTCTGGCTTCTGTGGGTTGATGCGAAGGTATACATACTGGCTAGAGTGTAAGGATATTCAGCCCTAGTGCTATCTTCTGCATCTATGATACTTTTACCCTTAGTGTGGTTTGGCCTTAAGTATTATGAACATATTTGTGACATTGGAACAATATACAAGATGTATTTCGAGGCTGTGACGACGGCCTGTCGTATGGTTCAATATCAGGAAGCTCATAGCCCGCTTTCAAAACCAAATTGGCACGGCTGGTGCTGCACGAATTGCTATATCAAGACCGGAAGGATGAAATCAAAGCAACACTGCCAACACTTTCCGACAAACCCGAATGAACGGATGTTTGGCTGAATTTTCCTCTTCCCACCGGGCATTGTGTCGAGCTCTTGTCTGTTCAATTGGCTCAATCGAGACTCCCGTGACCAGGTCGACTTCAGTTGCCCGTACTCGTTGGGTGTTGTAAAAGACTTTATATCCAAAGAGGCACGCCAAGTATACTGGAATGCCAATATACTGCACGATGAAGTTCTTGTAGTCAAACCCATGAATGAAGACCTCAAAGCCCTTCGTGATTGTCAAGATACAGAGCAGTATCAAGCCTGCCCAAGAACCCCACTCTCTGAGCGGTGCTCGATAAGGGAACAGTTCCGCTGGGATCTGATGAACCTTGACCGCACGAGTGAAGGCAATGTGAGTGACCAAGATAGAGATCCAAGTGAGCATACCTGTAGTCAGGAGATATTGTTAGCTCTGAAACAAGGGAATGGTATCAGTAAGCCCTTCGCTACGTACCAAAGGTAGCCACCATTGTGGTCAAATACCCGAACACAGCCTTTGCCCCAGAGCTAACGCTCATGTATGCCAAAAGGCAGAACAGTGTGGGCAGGATCATGGCAAAGAGAGGAACACCTCGGCCGTTTGTACGAGTCAGGAACTTGGGGGCTTTCCCGTCGGACGCGATGTTGTACAGCGTTCTTGTTGCAATATAAAAGTCTTCCACCATCAGCTTTCAGATGCAGTCTGATTGAAGGAATTCATACCAGATGTCGCCGCTGAGATCACGAAGATCAGAAGACACGCATTCACCACATGGTCAAGACCCTCGATCTTAGCAAGCTTGATAGCCACCACGAACGGCGATGCGGCAGCACTGGTGCCAGACTTGGTAGCAAATGCCAGCTCCGGGCTGTTGTATGGGACCACCATGCCCAGGAAGAGCACTGAAAGCACATAGAAGACCAAGATGCGGAAAAAGGTCAGTTTGACGGCTCGTGCCATTGCCAGCCGTGGATTCTGGGCCTCGGCCACAGTAACAGCAACCAACTCCGTTCCGCCGTAGGCGTAAACACTTGCAACCCACAGTCGGTCAGAACAGACGCATCCAGACGCATCCGAATTCAGCAGCATAACGACTTACGCTTGCAACATTGTGCTCCACACACCAACGAATTTGCCCAATGATCCTTGGAGCTTATACTCTGCGAATGCGCCAGGAGCTCGCCAGTACCGGAAGCCAGTTCGCCCGAATCTGTCTCGATTAGATTCTATACAGCCATCGAGAAGGCTACCTAACTCACCCGGGACCCCCGCCAAGTGCCAAAACAAAGAGAAGAATGATGGCCCCGAGCATCACGAGGATCTTCACGGACGAGAGCCAAAATTCAAACTCTCCAAATGACTTGACGCCAGCCAAGTTGATCAAAAGGACGATGACGAAGGCAACGGTTATCCACACCGCGGGGTTCACCCTCTCTCCAGACCAGAACTGGTTTGTATGATTTGTGAGCCGTCCGTCGAAGGGAAAATACAGAATTGCTCAGCTAACCTCTATGATCAGAGCAGCGGCTGCCAATTGGTTTGGTGTAGCAAGAAGATACTTGAAAAAGTACGCATAGCCGGTGGCTACACCCAATGCAGGGTCCACGAAACGCGATGCATAGCCACCAAAGCCACCTGCAGGTTGAAGAATCAGCTCACCAGGAGCTTGGAAAGAGGGTAGGGACAACTACTTACGTGACATTGGGGTAAAGGAAGTCATCTCTCCCAGTGCAGCCATGACCATAAAGACAATTGCACCGATCACGCTGTAGTCAATGAAGATACCCGCCGGTCCTGTCTTGGCGAGCCCCGATCCACTAGTGGTATATTCGCAGGATTTAGTAGCCAGCCTAACGATGTTTCACCATCCATGTGGGTAAGCACTCACGTTCCAACTAGCAATCCAGTCCCCAAGGCACCACCAATCGCTATCATGCTCAGATGGCGGTCTTTGAGGGCTCTGTGTAGATTGTTCTTCTCTTCATTCTCGGTTTTCTGGATCGAACCAACCCCAATGTCCTCCTTCGGAGGAGGGTCAGGGCAGATCTCATCTATTTTGGCAGCCATTGGATCGCGCACAAAGAATCAAGAGTGCCTCAATAAGTGAACTGGCTTTGTTTGAGTCTTCCACCAGGATACAAGGGATCTATGCTTTATACCTGGGGCTCGACAAGATAAGACCACTTTTGCGGGGTACGCCGTGCTCGGTGAGCCATTCCGAGCTTGGGCCTGACCTCGGTCTGGGGCTCCAGAGTCCATTCTTATCAAGTGTGTCGTTGCTGGAGGAAGTCGAAGGTATCGAGCATCGATTACTCTTTCTCGCTCATTTTCGGCTTCAATAAGTGGGTGTTTTGCCTGTCTATCGGTGATTTCCATGCCTCGGAAAGCGAAATCGTAATCCCATCATCGCCGTAACGTGGTGCGACTTATGGAGTAGCTACCACCTTGGTACTGCGTTATGGACGGCTGAAGTTGGAGTAGTGATGTGCCTATCTAGAATGGAAGGATTAAGTTCAATGGTAACTGTACGCCTGTTCTTTTAGGTACTGGAAGATATACGGGGTGATAGGGAATTATTGAACGAGAGCCATCATATAGTAGTATTTAATAAAGCCTAGGGTTCCAATCACTCCACGGCATAGGTTCACAAACGGGAGCTTTCATCCAGAAGGACACTAGCGATCGCACGTGAGAAGCGGCCAATATTCAAAGGGTTCAGACCCGAAAGGTTGATTCGACCGTTGTCTGGAAGGTAGATTCGGTGCTTGGTGCGAAGCTGGCGACATTGGTATTGCGTTAAAGGCAGGCAACTGTGGGCATGTCGATATGTTTAGTAAAGTCCATAGATGTTTCTCTGGAGGACATTCCGCACCAAAATAGACCTTTAGTGGCTAGGATGACATCCCAATTGCCGGGAACCTAATCATGAATGTCATGAGCCAAGGTGCAACTCATTCATAGCGTAGTTCTTTCTCACATCTTTCAACGCTTCAAAGAGCTGCTGCCGATTACTAAGCAGGCGTTGACGCATATGCCACAGCTCGGTAGACCTGGTTCGGTTTCGGAATCAGAGACAGTACTGACTGTGATGAGGTAGGACGGACCAGGAAGCTTGCAATGATGGGCTCTCGAGAATAATGTCGGCCAAGCGGGATCCATAGAGAGGGCTCGAGGAGAATTCCCACCGGATAAAGCAGCGCAGTTGATCATAAACATTAGTTGCAGCCGTGGATGAGGCGCAGACAACATGTAGCGCACCGCATCTCTCTCCATACAGCCCCAGATTCTTGGAGAACGACTGGCAGACTAACATGTCAAAGTCCATCTCGGCGAAAAGCCGAATTGCGTACGCATCGTCTTCCATCGAGCCGCCAAGGCCCTGGTAGGCAATGTCCATGAGTGGGAAGCAGCTCGCGGCCTTCATTGCGGCAGCGAGCTGCTTCCACTGGCTCTTGGAGAGGTCAACGCCGGTGGGGTTGTGGCAACATGCTTGCAAGATGAAGACGCTATTTGGCGGTGCTCGCGCGACTGTCTCCAGTAGCGCTCGGAAATTAACCGTAGCCGTTTCAGGGCTATAGTATGGATACTTGACCACTTTCAAGCCCACGAGGGAGCAGAGAGGCTCATAGTTCCCCCAGGTCGGGGTGCCTATATACACGGGCCCAGCTGGAGACCCTTCGCATTTCGACAGAAATAAGGCCGCGAGATGGTTAGCACCCGTGCCGGAGATGGTCTGAACGGATGCAATCTATAAGCATATCGTCAGGACATGCCACAGGAGCATCTACATCCGGACTTTGGGAGGACATCGTACCCGGCCGGACTTTAACGCCTGGCTGTGCTCTCCAAACATCACCTTGGCGGCCCGCTTCAAGAAGTCTGCGTTTCCGGTTGTACATTCATACTATCATGTATGTTAATGTATATATTTCGGAGGAAAGTCACCCTGCGATACAGTCATGGATCATACATCGTGCCCAGGGTTCCTCTCATGTAGCGTCTTTTTAGCCTGTATCATGCACAACTTGTCAGAACACGGGTTACCTGGGGCCCTGAATCTTGTCGAAAGACTCACCCCCTTCAAGACGCTCATTTCATGATAACATCCTTCTTTATTCCGATATATACCGACCCCTAGGTCAATCTTGTCGGAAGATGTGTCATTGTCGGCCGCCTTTTTCAAGTCAAACATAGGGTCCGCTGGACCCTGTTGCACGTTCTCGAACATGGTAACTCGAATTGGCTCCTCGAAGATTTTCCAAATGTTCATCGATGAATATGTCATAATAAAATATCTAATTGATTGCCGAGGTTAACGCAGCAGCATGAACTTGCGTGGGCTCGGTTTCGGAATCCGACCCCGAATGCCATCAGGAGACGCATTTCCCAACGCGAAGATAAGAGCCCACCAGTTCACTATCGGCGTTTTGGTTTCTGTAGCAGATATTGCTCATTTATCTATTTGTAAAAGAATTCAGGACAGGCATCGAATGCCGCATTCCTTTACTTAATCAGATCGCGATATGTAAGGCTACTAGAAACTATGCAGTGCGACTGAATACATGGCAAAGGGTGAGTCATGCCCGACATTGCGCAGACTACGAGTTGATCCATAGAATAAAGACACATTAGACAAGAAAAGGTGATTACAGGCCAACTATTTCACACCAACGAGTTTTCTTGATCACGGCCAACGTCTTGGAAAAACCCCCACGACCGTTGCTGTTGCTGTGTCTCTCCCGAAGGCATTTCCGCCCAGATGTTTCCCCATTCCAGCAGACGTGCAACTTCCAGCATCTCTGTGGACGACAGACCTGTGTCCCCGACTGCATCGACATAGTAAGTGAATGAGGAAAAAGCCTCGATGCCGCTTTGGTCGACATCGACATCAGTCCTTGGGTCCCTGGGAATAGGACCGTTCCCAGAAACAGCATCGGTAGACTCAGGTCCCTGGGGTACTCTACTACGTTCTGAATGAAGCATCAGGAGGTTTTGTAGGACTTGAAGCTCCGATAAACGATGCTGCGCGGTCACCGAGCCCCTCTGGATCATTGTATTCAGAATGAGGACGGCGATGTCTACGTAGGAGATTTGACAATCTGCGATGTCTGGAACAAGGCCAGTCGTCTTTATGAGAAGAATCACAAACGCAGACGAATGGGCGCAATCGATATCGAACGGCAGGAACGCCTCTGTAGAACGTCAGAGTGCTGGCTTGAACTGAGGGTGCGAAGCCATACCGAGAAGATCTTGTGAACGTAGCGCAGTGAGAATACGAAGCGATTTCTCCGCTGACTCAAAACACGCTTTAATCAAAGCCTTAATAGGTTCTGTTACCGCACGACCCGCAGACCCGGCTGAGAGTTTCTCGAAGAGAATATAAACAAGCACAGGGCGGGTAGCGAGGACAACGGACTGTACCAAACTTTTTCAGTCAAATACTTCGGATTGACGATGAGTTAGAGAGAGCAAAGAAGATACCTGATGATAGCACAGATTCAAGGTGCCAGCAACCCTTGATATACTTTCATCGCTGGAGCCACTTAAACCGAAGCGACTTTGAAGTTCAGGTGCAAGTTCTGCGAGGCTGATCAGAACTCTTTGAACACTGTCTATAAAAGATCTATTCAGCCGTCCATCAAGTCCGTATACGGCTGAACGATTTTATGGTCAGCATATCAACTAAAGGGAAAAAAGTCTGCGTTGTTGCATCGCTAGAAACTTACAGTTGAGCACACTCGTGATAATCCTGGACAGCTTGACATGCATTGCCAATGCTTCTGACCTATGGTCCGCCATTCCAGAATTGACCAAACTCGTTGTGACATCTGAATCATGGATGGATATAGGCGCGCCCATTAATGAGGAGAACCTCCGGTCTAGGATGTACAAAGTCCACCAAATTGAGCTATAACGGGAACGTAGATGCTCGGCTGAAGGTTCAACATCAACATCACGATGGAGCCCTTGCGTTAAAGCAATTCGGAGGGCAATGCCGAGCTATATTGAATGGGAGTCAGCTACATCCATAGGGATGCGACGGGAACTGGAAACTCCTCACATAAACATATGCGGCATTCCTGTGATCGATACATTGAAGGAAAAATGATATCCCACATAGGATCTCAACAGAAATCAATATGTCGTCGTAAAGGTCTTTGATATCTGGAAGAAGCTTCATTGCCCTAGCGAAGAAAATTGCACCCGGCGGAGCGTCCTCCGGTGCACTCTGCACTAGGAACAGTTTCCCGAAGGCAATGACAAGAAGATACTGAACGTACCACAAATTGAAATGAGGAATCTCGGTAGTGCGGCCGCGGTAGAATGCATGCAAGCCATCAGTGAAGGTGGCTTCGTCGAAGAGGTGATATAGTTGACCAATGTGGAATTTGACGGTGTTCATCAAATATAGAGCGTGGTCAAATGAAGGTAGTTCACGCTTGCTGAAAGGTTTATCTTCAGCCGATGACCAGTCAAAGTCATATGCATTACCATCCGTATGGATAGGCATGTCAGGTGAATCCGGCTGGTTCAAATATTTCTTGATATCCACTATCACTTGTCGAGTATATGCCCACGTTGAGGACGGTCCGAGAAACCCTATGGCGGAACATGACGTTAAAACCAACGACTCGACATCATAAGGTTTCAAACATACTTCTTCGTCCAGTTTCATCCACGAAGAATCTCGATTTCCCTGAATCCAGGGGGTTTGAGATGTGTGTTTCTCTGTCGGAGGCGGCAGGGGGGCACTGGGTCAAATACCCAGAGATACCCGGTCTCTCTAATGAGGTGGCGCATTGTGCTGTTACATCTTGCGATAAGTGTTAGTCGTCAGAAGACCTGGAGTCCATGCGCCAGAGTCGGGTGTATACTTGACAGGGGCACTGAGCTGGTGCTGGTTTCGAGTTCCACACTTGGCTGATCGGACGATAATTGTCGCTGTCTCCTATGTTCACCTAATTCATTTTGAGAAGCCTTCCGCTTCAAATTATTCAGGAACCTAGATGTGAACTCGCGTATGAGCCACTAGACTCTAGAGCGAGGAAACGGCATCAGACCTTTCACTAACAGTGACCTTACGGTCATCTGGGCCGAATATACAGGTTGTTGATCGTCGAACACAGGTCGCACAAGGCTGAGTGCCGGAGCAGCGGACCTTTCTGTCGCGACAGGCGATGCATCTGGGGTGCAAGAGTCAGCGGATGCGTCGGGGATGCGCCCATATTTTCTGGCACCCTGGGGGGGCTGAATCATACGCGTTAAGCCTGCGCCGACGGCGCTCCTCCTGTGACGCTTCGCCGTTATCTCTCATGGGTATTATGCGTCTGGCCTGACCCGCACGGGGGATATGGGAGCGAGGAAGGCGTTGCTCGGTGGAAGCGGGATGGTAGTCCGAGCTGGTTTAGTCTAGATGACACGTGACCTCGGCCGATCTCGCTCCCCCGGCGCCTCGGAAACCGCATCACTCTTGTTCGCCTTCAGCACACCTTGGAGCGTGTCCTATGGGTTGGCTGTTCTCGAAGAAACAAGCCTCTGCCAAGGTTTGACAAAATGAAGCTGATTGAGTACAATGATCTTTTAGAGGAAGAACTCAAGATACTTCTATAAAATTGTTCTACTTATCAATAACCAGTCACAGACGTCAGACTTGCTACCGAGATTGTTCAAGCTGGTGAACTGATTCTGAATCACACAAATACCATGCCCACAAGACATTTAGAACTCGCAAATTCGGGACAAGCTCTCGGCGCATTTCTTGCTGCCTCCTGCAATCAGTCCGGAATCCTGCTGTCCCAGGATAAAGCGAGCTCCCAGAGTGTTCACGGCCCAACCTTGGATCTCGGGCGCATCGTAGATGCCCGCCAGTCCAAATATCTTCTTGTGCCTGTGACAAGCATGACTCACCTTCTCCAGCGCAGTTCGGAATTCGGGGGTGTCGAATTGGCCCGGTACACCGAGCTCGACCGAAAGATCGTTAGATCCGACCAGAAGCACGTCAACCCCGTCGACTGATGATATTTCATCCAGATGATCGATACTCTCTTTGGTTTCGATCATGAGAAGTACGCTGGATGCTTGATTGTTTGTTTCTTTGACAATCGTGTCGATAGGGGTCGGTCGAAGGCCGAAGATGGGCAGTTGGCCTGTCATAGACCGACATCCCAGGGGCGGATATTTGGAGATTTTGACCACAGCCTCAGCATCCTCTATGAGCCAAGACACACAGAGTTAGCAGTTCACTCTTCTGAACTCTGTTCTGGTGATTTCTTACCCCGAGTGTGAATGTGTGGAAAGACAATTCCCATTGCGCCGCCATCTAGTACTCGCTGGACAAAGCCGTATCCGCATTGGTAAGGTACTCGAACGAATGGCGTGATGTGGTTTTGCAATCCTGCAGCGCATATGGCACTTGCATCTCGAAGTGATAGTGTCGAATGCTCCAAATCGACAAATAGAGCATCAAATCCACCATTCTTGGCAAGTTGCACTACCGCAGGATCAGTGACTAAGCGGATCCCAAAGGCCTGGAGAAGTTAGCACTCTCTTTGTGATACTCACGATATGAGTGATGATAGATACTGAGCTCACTGACCTTGCATAAGGCGCCTTTCTGGACTTGGGTGTATAACTTGTTGAACAAAGGCATGACTGGTGGGACTGGAGTAGGAACGCTGTAAGGCTAACGAGGGCCCCAGATCGTATCTATACCCTCAAATAGGTGATACTAAGTCTCGGGCCGGTAGTCCGAGAGTAGAGCCAAATTACGATGCCCCGAGCAGCCGAGCTATGATATGCGACTTGAAACCAGGTGGAGAATAATACATCCGAAGCCAACTATCTATCGTTCTGGATGGCGAACGCTACCTATGGGACCCAAGGCTACCGGTACGACTCACGCTGCAACTCGCAAACACATCGTCATCATCAGGTCCGGAGATCCTAACGCGGAAAACACCCTCACACCACTCTGCAAATATATCCACGTCCCAAACAGCACCTTCACGGCCCTTACCCTACACCCTAGGGGATAACCTATCCTGCCCTCAGTTAGGGATACACGCGGTGCGGGTTGGGTAGAACCCGCAGGGTTAGAATTCGATCTGCGCGGGTTTACGAGTTCTAGATAAATAACCCGTACCGCACTATAATCTATATTACTAGATCTACAGGCTACTATATAGGTTAAAAAATATATAAAAATATATAATTTTTATAATTTTTATAATTTTTATAATTTTTATAATTTTTATAATTTTTATAATTTTTATAATTTTTATAATTTTTATAATTTTTATAATTTTTATAATTTTTATAATTTTTATAATTTTTATAATTTTTATAATATTATATATTTTTATAGTAATTGGGACTACGACTCGAATACTCGGGATAGATTCGAGTCGTAGTCCCAATTGTATGGACTGGGGGGCAGAGGTCGGTCGGATTCTTCCAAAGTCGGAGGCCACGCCGGTGTTTGAAAGCAAGATCGTCGCGAGAGAGATATCTTGCTGTTCCACTGCAAGTGCGAGCGCCCTAGTGCGCGAGACTCGATGAGTTGTTCTTTGCACGAGAGCTTCTACCAGATTTTGCAATTTCCGTCTCACGGCTCTTACGACGGCTGGCCCCTCTTGTGAGGGGATAGTAAAGTCGGCATCGGCGCCATGATCAAGGAATAGAAGCACGAGCTCTGGCCTTTCCTGTTCGACGGCCCACTCGAGTGGCGTTATCCATCTGCCAGGGCTATGTTTGAAGTCGTTCATTCGGATGTCGAGATTCATGTCGTAACTGACGAGCTGAGAGAAGACGTCGCTGCCGTATCCGGCTTGCAAGGCTGCCGCGAGAGCTTCCTCCAGCTGGCGTTGGGTGGGATGTTCAGACATGACTGGCGGACAGATTTCTCCCCGCCTCGCAGCTTCGCGTCTGGCTAGAACCCTCTGGCCAGGGGACCGATTTTGGAAGTATAATTCCCCGCCCCCCGGTGCCCATATCAACTCCCATTGCTCGTTTGAAGTGCCCGTATCAGCATTGCTTGTCTTCTTGTCACCGGTGGTCGGCCCTATATAACGCGGTAACGGAAATTCCGCAGTGCCCAGCATCTCGTATATTGCTCCACCGAATTCTCGCCACTCCCCCTTCGGATGGTCTTTCACCTTGTATGTGTGTGGCTCGCGCCAGAAGACCACTATATCGTCGTGGGGTTTAAAGGGCGTTTCGAGTTTGCGCTGGATACATTCACCCCATGCAAGCCATGGAAGAAAGGATGCGTTTTCAACTCAGCGAGGCCGTGGGCTCCTAGGCGACGCGTGTGGTCTTTATCAAGCAGTTTGGTGAGTATATTGTTTGCACTTGATGGCAAGCTAATGGGCAGCTGGAGGTCATCGTGGATGATCCTATACCGCCGCTCCTCTTCATCCTTGTGGTAGAATGGTGGAGCGCCCGTCAAAAGCTCATGGAGAATAATCCCCAGGCTCCACCAATCGCCAGCTCGAGATGCTTTTCTCTTGTTAAGAAGGATTTCGGGAGCTGGATATTCCGATGTGCCGGGCGCAATACAGTCCCTGTCCTTACACAGGTCAAGTGCAAAGAGGCTCGGCTTGCAGAGACTGGCGTGGCCCGAGGAATCGAGGAGAATGTCTTCCATATTTAGACTACCAAGGATGATATTCTTTGCATGCAAGTATTCCAGTACGCAAACCAGCTCTGCAGCATAATACTTCGCTTTAGTGATGCCGAATCGTCGATCTCTCTGAACATGGTCAGAAAGGTATCCTCCGCTACCGAGCGGTGAAAGGAGTTCCGATCTGCCATCCAAAGAGATCAAGGCAAACGTAAGCGGAGCGATAAAAGGGTGCTGGATACCGGCGCGGAGGCTGTTTATACCTGGTTTGTTTTCACCACTGTGCTGCTTGTGGGCAGAGCAAGGTATGTCAATGATCTCCATGCCATAGCTTCTGCACGAGTCTTTCTTTTGGACATAGACAAAGTTGCCGTTACTAGAACACTTATTTCTTTCACGAACTTTCCAACTCTTGCTCGTGAGCACAGGCGGAATTTCGTTCTTGGTGTAGGATATTTCTAGCTCCACTAGCCCCGTGCCATCCAGGACATCCACCTTTTGTGTTCCAGAACCGGCCAGGAACGGATTCAGCCTGACCTATCCAAGCGACATGCAGTGAGGTCCAAATGTTTCCCGCGAGGGGGATAGAGCGCTCGCTGGATCAGGTTCGCGACGACGAATAAGTAGCGACAAGGTAAGCAACCCCTCCTGCTCCTCCTCGATTTCCGACGACGATGACAACGACGGAGGGAGATCGAATTTGAAAGGGCAATACCAAGCTACCCAGGAGACGACTCCCTTGGCGGGGAGGCTGCAGAGGGCCTCAGAGGAGAGCTGGAAGCCTTGGTACTCTGCGATCACATAAGGGCGCTATTCCTCCTTCCACCTGTCGGCAGTTGCATCTGGTAGCCTCAATCCGCGCGACCCGCCGAGCTTGACGGTGAGGACTCCAGTTGTAACGCGATTCGGCGCATTTTCAGTCATTGTTTATGGAAGAACCAATCCTGTTGGTTGGGAATAGGGGCGTGGGGGCAGATGACGCTTAATTGGCACACAATCGCTGGTCTTTCCAGACAAGGGGATAATGGACCCTACTATAGATTTTCTAACCCGCACCGGTATGGTGTGGTGGCCCACTGCGAGTTGCGGTACGGGAAGACGGGCGGCCCGTCTTTTCCGTACGATTCTATTGCCGCTCGCGCAGTATACTATTCGTACGTTTCCAGAGGACGCTCTTGGCAGAATTATGCAGCTCAGGGTCTGTCAAGTCCACTATTTCAACCATTGGGAGCTGAGTCAGACCGTTGCGGGCTTAGTATTGGCCTTATAGACCCAGCATCCTGATACCTATAAAAGTAAAGCTCCCAGCAGCGGTCGATAGGATAATATCGTAGACAAAATATACCAAAATTGTCCATTCGTGTTGATTCAAGACACCCAGAAGGGCGGGGGTTTGGGGCCGCCACGGTGACGAGTATCACTGGGCTATAGCTGGACTGGAATATAAAAGAAAGCATTTTGCCTAATATAGTCTTAGCTGCACTTAAAACAGAAGCCACTTTTTTCCCGCGTGTATGTACAAAAGCTATCGTGCTCATCTCACTACTTTTCGCTCCTTGGGCCCAGAATCCTTCCGCAAGACATGATAGTAGCCCTTCCGGTCCCAGAACTGCAAGAACCGGTTCAGCATCCCTGCGTCAAGCGGAATATACCGAATATCCGGTGCTTCCTCCAGCGCCTTGACCGTGTTAAAGCTCGTGTAATGCGGCGTGTTGCGGCTGGTCTCGAACCGAGACAGCCCGCCGAGAACTGGCTCTCGCAGCAGCGGCATCAGAGGCATTAGCGGGTTCTGGCCATCAGTCTTCTCCAGTCGGTGCACCCACTCCCAGTACGGGACGAGCTCGACCGGATACCCTGCCTTGTTGATGATGCAGTGGGTTTTTTCGAGATTTACGGAGTCGGCCGGGTCCGGCGCCACGAGGCTGAACGACTTGCCTAGGTTCCTCCTACAGGAAGCTATATATAAGGTGGCCCTGCAGACGTAGTCGACCGTCACATACTCCATTCGTTGGTTCGGCAACCGGGGGAATGCGCCTAGCTGGATGGTACCTACCATAAGCCGGGCGAAGAAATCATCAGGATTTCCATGTCCATAACGCGAATCTCCGATCACAAACCCTGGACGATAGATGATGGTCGGGATGCCGCGCTGGCGCGCGCGACGAACAACCGCCTCGGCCACCCACTTGCTGGCCGCGTACCCGGTGTCATAGCGTAGGCTCGGTAGATGAGGCTCCAGCGGCTCATCCTCGAGGAGCCGCCGCGTCTCCAGTGTCAGCCCAGTGGTGCCCCAGGTATCAATGCTAGACATGTAGTGGAAAGTCTTCCGGCGGCCGCGCGCGGCCACCTCCAACGTATTCTTCGTGCCGATCACATTGACCTCCTGATGGGCATCATACGGCTCACAAAAATTGAGTTTGGCTCCGAGATGGAACACCACGCTGGCTCGGTCAACCAACCAGGCGAACTGTTCATCCGTCAACCCGAATTGGCCCTTGGTGATGTCGCCGTGCAGCACCGTCATCTTGGTGATGGCGTCCTTGCAACTGTCCCACAGATCGTACCGCTCCAGAACACTTTGCACGCGTTCTCGGGCGGACATTCCGTTCTTCGGGCGGACTAGGCAGATGATCTCTCGGACAGTGTCCATCTTGAGTAGTCGATTGAGAAAATGGGCGCCGATGAAGCCGGTGGCGCCGGTCATGAAGACTCGGCCTTCGCCGGGCGCCTGCCAGTCGGGAACGGGGCTTACCTCCTCGCCATATGCAGCATCAGATAGCCAGGATTCGGTGTCGTCCGGCGCATTACCCCCTTCTGCATACTCTTCAATGTATTGAACAAGGTCCTTGAAGCGGGAGTTCTCGAAGAGGGCACGCATCGAGATAGTCTTGCCGAGTTGTTTCTGAATCGTCGAAATCATTGAGGCCGCTTGGATGGACGTGCCCCGGAGAGAGAAAAAGTCATCGGACTCTTTGATTTCCGATATGTTCAACAGAGAGGACCAAATATTGCGGATCTGGGCGGCGAGGTCCAACGATTTGCCGTTGACATTTTCATCTGTTCTCGATTGTTCCTGGTGCTGCAAATAACGGTCCTTGAGCCCTTTGCGGTCGACTTTGCCATGCTCTGTGATTGGGAACTTTGAACAGAATACGAAGTCTCTGGGGACCATGTAATCTGGGACTCGCTTCTCCATATGCTCCACGAGCTGTCGCTTGCGAACGGAGTTGGAAGCTGCAGGGATGACATAGCCGACCAGAAACGGGTCACTGTCATCGGATGGACGGACTTGCACCACAATCGCCGCTGACAGTGCCTTACTGGCGAGAAGGTTTTGCTCGATCTCATTCAACTCAACTCGGAATCCGCCTTGTTTCACTTGTAAGTCCACCCGACCAGCAAATTCGAGCAGATCTGGGTCATCAGGGCGCCATCGAGCTAAATCCCCGGTTTTATAGTAACGAGTGCCGTTTGTAGAAATGACAAAGCGCGACTCATTCTCTTCTGGGCGCCCGATGTACCCCGGAGTCAATGATGGACCTCCAAGAAGAATCTCGCCAGTTTTCCCTGGCTCGGTTATCGGGTTGGATTCCGAGTCAACGAGCAGCAACTTCGTGTCCCCGAATGGTTTTCCAATACTTATATTGCTGTATTGAAGCTCCGATGGTGTCACAGGATGCAGAGTAGAGAAGACGAGGGTTTCTGTCGGTCCGTACGTGTTCCAGAGGTTCTTGGGGGGCCCGGATGATTCGAGAACGGCTGTCATGGCGGCTATGTTGGCAGCTTCACCAGCTGTGAGCACATGCCGAACCCCCCTAAAAGTCGTGGGACATGCTTGAGCAATGATATTGAAGAGTGATGCGGTGAGAAAAACAATTGATATCTTCTTCTCAGCAATGAATTCTCGCGCGTTGAAAGGATCGGTGATGACCGGACGAGGCACAACGACAATAGTAGCCCCGACCACTAGGGGAACCAAGATTTCATATAGAGAAACGTCGAAGCCAGGGTTATTAATCACTGCCACCCGATCCAACTTCTGCAGCAAGATGGGAGGGTCAGAGACCAGATTCAAGATACCTATTTCGGGAATTTGCACTGCTTTCGGCTTTCCACTTGATCCAGAGGTATATAGAATATGACTCCGATACCCGCACTTCTTGCCCTGGTGGCCCTGGTCTATCCCATTAGACTGACTGCTGGCTTTGGCAGGATACCCGCTTTCCAAGGGCTTCCGAGTAATAGGAATAACCTCAACCCCAAGAACTTCGTCAAAGCAGTCTTTGTTCGACAGGACATATTGGGACCCAACCTCAGTAAGCAGATCCCGCAGACGAGCTGTCGGCAACGATGGGTCTAAGGGCAAGCAGGTGTGCCTTGCGCGGATGACAGCCAGTTGGGCGATAACAATGGGCGAACCCAGCTCTTCAATAATACCAATAGGTGCTTCAGTGGGGAGTTTCAAGGACTTGAGGATAGACGAGAGTCGCTCAACCTCGCGATGAACGTCCGAATAGGACCATTTCTGGGAGCCATCCTCGACTGCAATGGCATCTGGATTGTGAGAGGCATTTTGCGAGAATTTCTGATCCATTATAGAGTGATACTGTAGCTGCCGTATGGCTCAAAAGGAATGTGAGAGGACCAAAGGAAGATTTATCACTTCAACCGAGTAATACGTACAAGAACCAGTGTTATATTTACACTACTCCTACGACAGTGACTTGGGGATTTAGATCATTTACTGTACGGCTCACAATAAAGTCCATGATATCATTCAGTTCGCTCGAATCTCCCTTGGTGTGAGGAAGCATGCACGGCGATTCTGAATACAGCGAGCTTACTTTGCTTCTCTGGAGGACTCTATTCGCCACAACCCCCAATTTGGACGCTCTTGTGACCAAACCACCAAGCTCCCGAGTCACTACTATCCGTTCCGGTGGTTCAATCTAAGGGTGGACCAGTGATATTATGGGAAACGGCTTCGGTGATGCATGCGGAATTGATATGCCCAAGGCCAAGGACTTTAATGTTCGTTAAACTTTTTAGTTAAGCTTTTTAACTGTAGGTATTTTAAATCCAAAAATATGCCGGTTTATTTTGTTCCACTGCGTATTGGTTTTCGGGGGAAAGGAGCACTGTTGTCCCTCAGTCTCCAACGAGTCCGTTCAGTGCCATATTGATTGCTTGTGATTCTTACAATAGGTACTTTATCTTCCGGCAGCAAGCTCTTTTACTTTTTATATTTCTTGGAGCAAAATGCTCTCCACTTATAAAAATCTATAAAATGAGCGTATACCAGCAACAAATAGTCCAGGACAAAGATAGGACTAAAAGAATACCATACGACACCGACAGTCTTCTTATAAGTTCTCTTAGTGTAACATCCCAACCCTACACCTAAACCTTCCTGGGGAAAAGTTCTTCGGTATACAGCCATCTTAATAACAGAATAAATGTCGACTCTGTGAGGCTTATAATGGTGTTCAAGATCTTGATATCCGGGCATCCCTTAACTATCACCTTTCTCACTTTCACTTTCTAAGATATATAAATGTTTTAGGCTCTATAAAAAGACAACATGGAGGGCCAATTGGTTTCAATAGCTTCAAATTTTGCGTTGGGCCGAAAATGACAGCCTCTGGCGCCAGAAACGGTTTTTCCTTGATCCTGTGTGTTTGCTCAATATTTTAAGGCCATCATCAGTTTTTTGAGGTTACCGTTGCCTCCAGATGAGAAGAATTCGTTGAGCTTACGTGGTATAGGTGCCGAAGATGATGCTGTTCAGCCAATAGCCTTAGGGTTTATTCTTAGGGTTTCGGCACTGGCGACATAGTTTTGTATCGTTCCACCTTTTTTCACCAAATACGGGACCAGATTCGTGCGCGAACCAAATTCGCAGGCCAAAGTTTGCGGGTCTACCAGGATAATGGCGTGGACAAGGTGGGGTACTGGGTCCGATAGATGATATGAGCAGTATTAGTCATTGACTTGTGGTCTTCCTCTACGGACACTCTGCTCTGGCCTAGGCGGTGCCGATCCAATTGGAGAAATGAATTGAGCAGGAAACCAGACGCAATACAGAATGAATAATAGGAACGCGGCTCTGGTTGCAATAGCGGGGAAAGCGGGAGCCTGAGGTTTCATTTCTATGCTGTGGAGAGATCGGGCTGCACTACCTTCCACCGGAATGCACGCAAGCCATCAACCCATATTTATTTCAGCCAACTTCGCCCATTTAACGTCCTTGACCCTCACCGGGGCAGCCAGACTGCCAGGGAGGGGGAACACTGAAGGGAGCATCCGAGGGCAGAGGGAAGCCCGAGGGATAGTTGCAGGAGTAGCTGGGGCTGGGGCTGGGGGTGGCGCTGGAGCTGGGAGTAGCGCTGGAGCTCGGGATAGCGCTGGAGCTCGGGGTGACGCTGGGAGTCGGGTGCGCCTGAGGAACACCAGCCCAGGGAGGAGGCTGTAGAGAGCCGTTAGCAATTGAACACTACGGACCCCCGCGGGGTAGAGCTTGACATACCGAGGCGACGGCAACCGAGGCCAGGCCAATGGCGGCGGCGATAGTAAGGAACTGCATGATGAAGAGATTAATTCTTGTTTTCCTTGCTTAAGGGAGAGAAAGTGAGGGATAGAATGGAAAGAAATCAGAGGGAGCGGGCTGGAAGGACACAGGCTGGGTGAGCTCCATTTTATAATTGGCCTCAAAGCCGAATAAGCCAGGGAGTAGTGCAAGACAACAGATAATGAATGCTACAAGGTCCTTCCAAGGTTGGTCGTGTATGATTCCACGGCTATTACGCAGTCATGTCGAAGACATTACCTGCAATGGCTATGACTGTTGATAATCAGCGGAGATTAATGTGGAGGTCTGTGCCGTTGTAAAGCTAACCTTAAAAGATGTATCCACGCCCCCTGTGCCATGTGCGCGCTCAAAGGCCAGGTCCCTGCCGATCCCTTGGAATTCATCTTACCATCCCGCGTCATTTGCCATATGTGCCGACAAAGTTGCCACCCGAAGATGATCAGCGGTCAGTGCGGCCCCGTTTCTGGATTTCTCGGTCTGGACAAAAGATTACAAGGGTCTCTCGACGGCAGAATTAGACTGCAGGCCCAATCGCAGTGGCATAATACTAAACGTGCATTTTTGAGCCTATGTATCCAGGACTTCCCACTGATGGACCGTAACGGGTCGTTAGCGTTCTCCAGTAGGCCTGACTGTTCAATATTGGCCCCGCCGAAGGTCTAGACATAATATTCGCAGCAGAGTTGCTGAGGGGATGAAAGAACCCAGTGGAATTCCGGCAGGATCTGGATGAGACTTCGTTTCCTTTTTCAACCGGGTGGATATCTACGGGTCTTATAATACTTTATAGGAAATGCTGGGCGATGAAGGGGAGTGAATGGAACATAGAACAAAGACGGCAGGAGAGGAACTCTGTTGAATTTATGCGATACATTAAGCAGATTTCCTATCTGTGCGATGTGCTGGTCGATGCGTTGGATGGGGAAGCGACTGGAAACGAGCGTGGTTGGTGTATGCCTGTTCCTTTTCCTTCTCCTTAGCGATATGCCTCGATACCTGCCATGAAAGAGGTCATCCGGAGAGGGGGCTTGAGAACACGGCTCACAAGGGATCGGTTCCATAGGTGGGTAGGCTCAGCCGCCTATGACGCTGTCCCCCTCGCCAGTATATTCTCCAACTTAATCCTAACCGACCAAGACCTTCTAAAGACGAAACCAGTCTTTAATGTAGACCTCCCGCTGATATGAATATCGTCTCTTCTTCGTTGAACATGGCTCCTTTATCCCCTAGCCCGCGTAGGCTGACCTCTTCGTCTTTAACATGGTCTTCCACGACTGACCGACCCCATCGTGAGGCACCCAGCTCCCTGCAGGCTCTTATCCCAGCTCTTAAGCCCGGGGCGCACGTCTTCCTCTTCGAGTATATCAGGGAGCATGGGGAAGGCGAGAAGCCGCATTTGATCAGGTCCGTTAGGTTTGTGGGGACTGCTACGGAGTGCGGTCCATGGCATTGTTTAATTGGAAGGAGGGACCGGCCACTGGAAGGGAGCAGGTCTTCTGTCCTCCGGATGGGCGGTTTGGGGTGGTGAATATTAACCTTGGAAGGCTAATCTAATGGCTTTCTCTGCTGTTGTTGAGGGTATTGAGAGGGTTTGGTCGCTGGTCCTTCTCTTCGATTCAGGGATATTATTTGTCTTCATTTTGTGCTTGGTGGCACGATCATAAATATAGCGTGTTTTTCTTTCCTGCTCTTCACTGGCAGATGACAGACCAAGTAAAGTTTTTAGGTTGTTCGGAGCCAACAAATACGATATAGTAAGATAAGGCATAGAAACTAGATTCGTTCTTATATGTAGATGGGATGAGTGCGATAGCTAGATTAATTATTGATAAACAGAGACATAATCCCCATCACACAGCAAAGTTGTGGACAATGTAGACCCCTGTAGCCCAGGATCTGTGACAACAGAAGAGAATATTTGGCGATTGGGGCCTATCTCGAGTCCCAGGGGACTAAGTTCGACGCATCCCCTTTCCGTGCTGCAGAGACCAGGCACTGCCTGGAAGAGTGATACGCATCGTACGCTAGTGATCAAACTAGGAAAAACCAGGTTGCAAGAGGAGTTGTCCGACGCCGAACTCCGATACTCTTTTGCTGTTAAAATGTCGCAATTGGTGAATCTCACAATCCCCTAGGGGCGGCAAAACTTGGCTGTAAGAGATCGGATTATGTACAATAGAGATGGAAATGTAGAGATATAGTCGTAGGACCCTGTGTTCTACAAAAGCAAGGGGCAGTGCACGTGGAGAACATCGTCTTATCACCGCGAATAAACTAACTTCTACGCTAATGCTTTGACTGGAGGTCCGGAGTTTTACCCTGCATCCTTATCTGTAGACATAGCACGGTTAGACCCTTCGCCCTCGGTTACCAAACCTCTAGGGACGCGTCGGACACCAGGTGCAGACCTTTCTCACTTGGGAAGAGGCAGTTATGGTACTTCTGCCGCTATCTGTAATATCACTGGGCTTAGTTCTAGTACGAGGGGTCGCTTCCAGAGTTTTCGGGTTATGCCGATTATCGTAGGAACACGGCCCGGGAAGAAGCAAGTTCGGCGTGAAGAGCGGGAGCAGATGGTGGCCAGGTGGCCCGCTTTTTATTAGGAAGGGTCTAAGTCATTCAGCCCGACAGCACGGCAGATGCCCCCGCCAGTTGAGTAGTTGATACTTGACCAACCTGCTCAGTAGACTATAAGGCATACAACGGTATAAACAACACTTTTACTCGGCGTTGCGATACTCTATATTTATAATGCAGTTCTAGCCGACTATCAGGATGTTCTCAATAATAATTCGCTATGCTACAGCTCGACGGAAGGACTATCGGGTTGGAAGGATCCGAACAAACGCATTACTAATACTACCAATCAGCAGGCCTTCGGTTTTCCCCGAGACATCTGGTGCTAAAAATACTCTAGATTCAAGACATTGATTCAACCAAATCACGGTACATCGTATGAAGACTCTGTCGTTATCGTCCCCTGGGGCCAATCCGCTCCAGACTGGCTCTGCAACATGATCCTCATTCCGATCCACCTGAGACATATCCCTCCACTCACCACGCCCGGACACACTTGGTAGGTTATCTGGAAGGGCATTTGTTTTGGATTCCAGAATGTGGGCGCAAACATGATATACCGGAACAGCCCTCCCTGGACTCCATAATTACCACACAGTCGGTTAATATAGAACCCGGAAGAGCGGGCTGTTTTACTTTATGGCCGTTTCTGGTATCTTCAAATCCTCCCATGTGAATCATATTATTACTTCCACTTACAGCCTGGTCGAAAATCCTGTGTATATATAGGTCATTCTAATTTCCCCCATGCAACCCCTTTCCATCCAACTCCGGTGTTGTGTTTAATTCAGTAACCTCTTGCCAATATGCGTTTGTCAGTTGTCTCTTCCATCCTTCCCTTCGTGGCGTCCGTCGGAGGTAAGTCGCCGCTTTATCCGCATTACCAATTCTGAAAGGGTGCTTACCAGTCTGCTAGCGCTCACGGTGACGGAGCCGAAAGAGTTCGCCGAAGTTGATCCCTCCAACTCATTCAAGGTGAAATGGACGTCCGTCGAGTATGCCTAACCCCCAATAATCTGCAGTACTTGAGGAAAACATGCTGACCACAAATCCAGCACTGACGCCTCCCATTTTGACCTGTACCTGGTCAACAACGCTGTGTACCCACCTGTTGAAAAGAAGCTGGCATCTGATGTTGACACTTCGGATGGCTCCTATACTGTGGATGGTATCTCTGGTCTCTCCAACGGGTAAGTCTTCGTCGTCTCGTATGGGGTATAGCAGCAACACGAGACACATACTTACTCTGTTTACCAGAGGTGGCTATCAGATCAACCTCTTGGCCAACGATGGGCACAACACGGGTATTCTGGCCCAGTCGGAGCAGTTTAATGTGACTGGTAGTTCCTCGAGCTCGTCGACAACGTTAGCCACCTCTTCGAAATCGACTACGTCCACCTCGACTGCCAAGTCCACTACAGATACGACGACCACGACGTCCAGCGGCACTTCCACCGCGACTAGCACCTCGACCTCTACCGGCTCCCTGGCCAAGTCCACTGGGGCGTCGCATACCACTGGTGGCTCTGGTGCCTCTATCAGCGGGACTGGTGCTGCGGATGTCAACAACACCAATGCTGCTGGCTCTCTTAGCTCGCCTATGCTGGCTGTCGCCGGTGTCATGGCTGGTGTGTTTGCGTGGGCTCTGTAGAGCTGTCGGCTGTTGCTGGAAAGCTTACAGCGAATTCCGCAGACGACAATCTCGGTCAAATGATTTCAGATTGGCATGCGAATATCTGTTTGATTTGGTTTGTCGGAAAACACAACGGCGGTTATGCCTGGTCCATCCTTGTAATTTGGTTCATATTCCCTCTTGCTACCTCCCACCGATGGGTGACCAATTGGGAGGTTGGCTTTGCGAGGATTGATGTTATATATAATAGAAACTGTGGTTGAGTTGCCATCTTTATCAATTTTTTCTGCATCAACTACGTTTAGAGGATTCATAAACCTGGTCTAATGATGGAACACTGTATGATACTAAAGTACCATTTTCCGACCTACTCAACCGGAAATCATTATATGATCCGAGTAACTAAATATCGAGCAAATAGCCTTGTTCACAACTGTGTGGCAAGAGGGATGGACATCGAAGTTGGCCTCGAATACTACAACCCCAGCCTACCTTACCCAAGGTTATTCCTGGAAGACATGATGAGTGCCCGGTATATATCGATACTGTTCTACAGACGGGTGAGCTTGGCTTTAGAGTTCGCAGCAAGTTGAAGATGACTCTATTTATGGGCTCGGGATCTTTATCCACAACAAAGAGCTGCGGAAAAGACATTAACTGCTGCCTTGAAGCAAGCATAGCAGACTGTTACAAGATTCCTTCCGCAATACTGCTCAACTGAGACAATTCATAGAGACTCAATTGGCTTTTTCGCTTGCTCTCACATGTATAACAGGTTTAATAAGACTCCGATCAGCCTTGAAGCTGGCAAAATCAAACACCAAAGCACTACCTGCTGCATGGATACGCACCTGCAAGAAACGAGTCCGTCCAACCTTCCATGTGAATAGGTAGCACAACAGGTAAGTCCCTCACTCTGACAAGGCGGGTGGTTCTGATGCCTGATACTCGCTTACATTTCCCTTCCAACACCGTTCAGACATCACAGGCTAGTATTGCAAAGTACACAGTAGAGAAAACTTATTATGTCTTAGACATTGGTTTTATCAAAAGCTATGAGCTCGGCCAGGAGGACAGATGAGGGTGGGCAGGAGAGGGAAACAGCTGCATGAACAGTTCAGTGAGAGCCACCCATTGAGTAAGTATCTCGGTTTGTTTTCGTAGGCTAAGTAGATCCTGCGTCAACTATCAAAATGGAATATATATGGCCCCACAAGTGTGTCCACACTTCTGATGGGGTTTCACACCATGATGTACGCACCCTGTCCATGGGGTGGTGGCAGCATGCACCAAAAAGCACCTTTATGTTGGGTGCCCAATCCACCAACCAGAGATCATTACTCACGTGACATGACAGACTCACCACTAGGCAGGTCGCCTCACTCTCTCTTTCTTTCCTCTCCCAATCAATTCAAGTCCTGCATCAAAACACGCAATTGCGCATTGGATTACTCTATAAATAGCCATTATTATCGCACCCTACCCTGGGTAATGCGTCAGATTGTGGCACGAAATTCATTCATCTTACGGCTTGAGATCAGACCGTGTTGACAATAAGCGCCTAATACCACCCTTTTCACGCTTTTGAAGCCTTCATGCTGATCCAATGACACCAACGGCCGTTTCCAATAAAATCTTTCCATTCACTACGCTTGTTTCGGATCTGCCACCCAATTTTATTTCGCAGCCCCGCCCATTATCTTCTGAAAATGGCTCTGCCAGTGGACGCGTAGTCATTGTAGGCGATGTCCATGGAATGAGAAAGTCACTAGAGACGCTCCTAGACAAAGTCGGTTTTGACCGACACAAAGGAGATCAACTTATTCTAGTTGGCGACCTAGTCAATAAAGGACCCGATAGTCCTGGTGTTGTTGACTTGGCCATGAAGCTCGGCGCCCGCGCAGTAAGAGGCAACCATGAAAACGCGGTTCTCCATGCGTCTGCAGAGATCGAAGTCACAAGGGATAAGCAACAAACATCGGGAGGCTTGCCTGGCAGCTCAGCCATACCGGGGAACCCTGAGGTCGATCAGTTTAGCGGTACTCTGCAAGGTTCCGAGGCATCGGTTACGAATGGCCTTAGTACAAGCCATAGCGCAGCAACGCTCAGTACGGCTTTGGCACTGTCGAAGCCCCAGCTCGACTGGCTTGCCGCTTTGCCTTTGATATTGCGCGTTGAGCTACCTCATAGCCTAACATCCTCCCTCGGCGATACTCTAGTCATCGCGCACGCCGGTCTCGTTCCTGGTATTCCGCTTGAAGAGCAAGATCCGTACGCGGTCATGCATATGCGGAGCCTTGTCCGCGCAGCAGGCGATGAGGATAAATTCATAGCGTCCGAGGCTCCTGGAGAAGAAAGCTGGGTTATGCAATGGGACCAGTGGCAAGATAAGTTAACATCCAAAACTACGGTGATCTTCGGACACGATGCAAAGCGTCGCCTGCAGATGGGTAGATATGCGATTGGGCTGGATACCGCGTGTTTATATGGTCATCAACTGAGTGCAATGGTAATTGCGGCATCCGGCGGGCAAATCGAGAGTCAGATCATTCACATAGACTGTTGTGATTCTCCTGTGGCTCCAACCGTGCCGGTGGACGAGACGAACAAAACACTAGCTTCATAATCAACATATTGGGATCGTACTCCTGGCAGGGTTTATGCATCTAATCTATAACACATATAGTGATATAATCAAAACTGGCTAGATAATGAGTCTTCGGAAAGTCTATACACATATACTACGCTGTACCTATGGTCACCTCCGTGGTGCCATTGGCCAGCCGGACCTCCCATCCTCCTCGAACTAACCGAGTCGCCGTGGAAGTGACTGCGTACTGACGCTCTGTGCCAGGGTTCTCAACCCAGACAATCGCTGATGTCGCCTTGGACGGCCCCGATATAATCCGCACTGTCACCTGCTTGGCGTTCGTTCTGGCAAAAGAAAACTGTTCAATCCAGCCCGAACTGATCGTGATGTACACACCCATGGACGCTATATACGCTCGGCGGCGGACTGCATCGCGCGGCTCTACCGTCACCAACTGTCCATCCAACGCAAGATTGCCGCCGTATGCGACGAGCCCGAGATCCGGGTCCTCTACGACGTAGGCCGCTGAGGCAAGCATGACGCCTAGGAAGTTGGGCCCGTAGTCACCCGAGTAATCATCACCCGCAAGAGTGTCTGGAAACGAGTGGAAGGCGTTGTACATGGACCCATCCTGGCGAATGTTGGTCAGCGGTCCAGTGATGCCGCCGTAGCCGACACGCAGGAGGTATGTGTCCGTGGGCTGCTGACGAAATTGATTGAGGAGAGGGAGCGCATTAAGGCTGGATCCATAGTGGTGGACCATGCGTTCAATGCGCTGTAACTTTCCCGCGTATCTGATCGGAAATGTTAGAAGAGACGGCCCAGGGGACTTAGGATAAAGCATTGCATACATGAAATCCCAATATCGTCGAGCATTCCCGTTCCAACCCCAGTGGGACACAGTCGGCATGAAGCCTAAAATGCTATTGATAGTTTTGGTCGCAGTTTCGGTGAGATTAAAATAGCTATTCGCAATCCCACGGCGTGAGAATATGTGCTTTGAAGAGAGCGCAAGGGTCCTTACTTAGTCCAGTAATACACGCCTTCCTGGCCAGTGGAATCCCACGCCATCTCACTCCCAAAAGGGGCTGGTTGAGTGTTCCACGCATCTGCACGCAGCTTCATGGCCATTTCCACGGCATCTGCTTCCTTGGACCACCCTTCGCGGCGTAGATCCTGGAGAAGAAAGCCGACCACCGTCTCGCCCATTAATCCAACACGCGAATATCCCACCATCGCGTTGCCGGCGGAGTCGGTTGCAAAGCAGGCAAGGGTGGTATTATACGCCCTACGCAGATACCACTGCCAGGTTTCTTGTTTGAGCAGCTCTGGCTGGTCACGACCGGCGCGATACAGGGCCCAATACGCGCCAATAACGTGGATATAATCGTATGCGCGGTCGGTAGAGTATGAATCGGCCCTATTCCACGACCACCAGTTGCCCCAGTCTATAGAGCTGCTATACGAGTAGCCTGGTACGGCAGACGGCTCGTAGAAGAATATGCTCTTGCGGACTCGGTCACCCCCATCCTGGATGGTAGGGAAGAGCACCTTGGTTACAAACTCTTCCAGCTTGGCGATCTCTTCGGGATCCGGATGGCTAATCTGTTTCATCGCTGTCGCCAGGTAGATCACTCCGCCTTCGTCGCTCAGGCCGGCAATCCAGACACGGGCTTCTTGGAGGACACTGGCCCCTATGGAAGCGTCGTACGTGAGGATGGAAGAGTCACGGCCAAATGGATCGGAGTCGTTGGCGAACCACATTGTTGAGGTGGAAAATTGGCCCATGCGGGCTATAGTGTCTGGGGCAGGGTCGGTAATGAAGTAATGTACCGCCTGGGTCTTGCCATCGGCGTACCTGATGGTAACTCGGGTGCGGCCCCAGGCGGACTTGTTGGGAGTGAGCGAGACGGTATTCGACTGCCACCGAGTAATGGCAAATGCATCCCCCTCACTGATTACCTCGGAGGCGTCGGCCGAAGCAAGAATGAGCAGCTCAACCGTGAGGTCTCTGGGCACCACGTACCCTGTCCCAATCGTCACGGGGGTGTTGATGGCTCGAACTGCCTTTTGTATACCACGGATACCGTCTTTTACCACAGAAAAGCGTAGCCCCACGGTTACGGACTGTCCGGCGTCGAGGACAAGCGAAGTCGCGGGATTCCAGGGAGTCGCCTTGACCCATTCATTATCAGCAAATGCTTTGGAGCGCGTCTGCCACTCATACAGTCCTTCAAAGGTCTGACTCCCGTACGCGGTGGATTCAAATACAGGCTCATCCAGATTACGCCACGCCTCAAAGGGGGTTGTGGTGTTACCCAAGGGTGTCACTATTAATGCTTCCCCGGTACCAGACGTTGGCGTGACCTGCACGTAGCCAGCGTCGAGCCCGATATAAGGGTCGGCCAGGGAGCACTTGGCCATCATTTCCTCCGCGGTTCGGTTGGTGAAAATATTGTTAAACTCGGTCGGGAAACCCAGACTGCCGATTTCGAGGTGACTCTCGGCAGTGTTGGTGAGAGTAAAGGACAGGCCCAGGTCGCCGTCGACATCGACCCATTTACGCACTACCTGGATAGGGGATCCCGCAGGCAAAGTCGGCGTCAAGTCGGCGGCCACTAGTGCATCGTCAGCCTGGACCGCAGTAACGGTCTTGCGAGCCTGTGACGAGTCGCCCGCAATCCAGTCTGTTGTCCCAGCCGCGCGATATCGGAAGGTGATATCCCCATTGTGATACTGCCCATTCGCTGCACGGTTCTGGAGATTGTCAAATGGAAGAAAGTCAAACGACGTGCCCTTAGGCTGAAGTGATGCGAGAACCTGAGCATCCTTGGCGATCTTCAGGTCCCAGTTGTCCGTGGAGAGGGAGATATACCCATTTGTGAGGCCGAGGGCGTCATGTTGACCGTGGACAATAAGAGCCTGCAAACATACCACAACTAACCAGACTGTAGGGAGAGTATTCCGACCCATTTTGATTATTGCGAGTTATTGAACGACGCATTGAAAGGTCGATGGCATATAATTGCTTTGGAATGGCAGGGTAGGAGCATGAAGGGCTCTCTGGCCTACTTAGGTATTTTGATATCCGACTATTGACTATCTTCCTGGTCTGGCTATGTCTCCCAACTGGCCCCTCCATGCTAATCCCTGACGATCACTCGGGGCCTAGGTGCCCCCGCGCCGTCCACTTTCTATTCTCGTACAAAGACCGGTGGAGTGTATCAAGGCCCCGCTTGAAGCAAGACACACGGATAAATTCCGCATTTGGGGAGGCATTACCGTGGATTAGTGGCGCATTCGTTTATTTGTATCGACACATGAGCATTGCAACGTTACAGAGAAAGAACAATGGGGATACTACGTAGTAGTTTTTTATCCCAGACCATTCAGAAATTGACCAAATTGAAGCGCAAGATTCGGGCCTTTCTACGTCATTCGGTTCTTTGCGGGGAAAGAGTTATCTCAATGCCATTATTGATATTATGCTTATAGAAGTCTCTGATATGATGGCGGAGAAGCGTTGAATAAACAAGGTGTCTCAGGATTCGCTGTGTTGTCTCGTGAATGTCGTAGTGCTCCCCTGATCATTGTGTGCTCCTTTCGCGTCGGCTCTGTTTCGGTCTATTCTGTCATACTATCGAGCACACGGTCATACCCAGGTGCACTCGGGAACCTCTGCTTTGTGCGTTTTCAGTGGCTCTGACAACTTCTCAAGCCCGAACAGTAGCGTCCGCAGGCGCAAGGAAGATTGGAATCAGTCCCTCTCCGATGGCGCCGACGTTTTTATCCACTACCTGCGACAGAATGGATCCCATTTCCCTTCAGTAGCTCTATTGTTTTGGAGACACAGGAGCGTGGGAGTAGATCTAAATAACTCTGGTCGGGATTATTGACGTTTTTTAGTTCGCGAAATAGGTCGACGAGTTCGCGTAGATGCGTCTGAGAAGACACATGCATGTCACTGTAGAGGAATTCAGCGCAGATGAATAAGGGAATGGGCATCAACGGGTGAATCTCATAGAAGTCAGTATTTACTATTTGTGACTGTATCCTGTAGAGCTTACCCTAGAAAATGGCAGCTCTCTCAATGTTGAACCGAATTGGATGATCGTGCTTGATGCTTCTAGAGCTCGGTTGTGAGTATTGAAAAAGTCGGTATTCGCATTAGATGGATCGGCAACCTCCATTGTAGTGTCTACCATTTCTTTGCAGAAATATATTATAGTTGCCTGGCCGAGGATGTGGGCGAACAGCAAGAGCGGCTCAAAGGATTCAGTTGGTGATGGGTAGCACTGTGACAAAACTTGCAGTCTGTGGATCAACACACTCTCGAGGCATTTGCGTTGGTCTGTCCAGTTCATCGTCATGTCCCCATAAGCTTTTGATATATGGTACCGCTGGATTTGCAACAGACTACGACCACATATTGTGGCCAGTATTAGACACTCATTGAATGCTGACAGGATTTTGACAGTGGATTCAGTCATAGCTTCAGAGAGGAAAGGTCCCACTTCGCAGATGCCTGCTTGGAATGCCACGTCTGGAGCTGGAAGACGCGTGCAGATCTACTTCGACAGGGTGGGACCATTAGCCGGTGACTTACATGCAGATGGAACCCGAATTGAATCTCTTACCACATGCTCATTTAGTGTGATAGGCCAATTGTCGCGCATACTAATAACGTGGTCGAGGAAATAGGCCATCCAGAACACCCGGCGCCTCTCCTCTAATTCGATATAGTCCCCTGTTTGAGCGGGGCAAGGAAGGTAGTCATCACTTGGTCTATCAAGATTGTGATATCGCATGCCCTGTACCAAGCGGAATGCTCGCCCAGCACTCATCCACGCTTGATGATGATACGCCCGCATTGATTCAAAGGTCACGACGAGTACCCACGCCTGCGCTAGCTCTGTGTTGGCGTTGCTGGGGTCATTGGCGGTAAGACACTCGAGCATCTGTTTGGTTTCTCGGTAAAGAGTCTCGGCCATGTGGCTGGAATGTGCCGACAGCAATGAGGCTATCGTCCACATGGAGTGTTGCAGGCATCGACGCGTCGCTGATTTATTGCTCGATTTGGACCATGAGAGGTACCTCTTTTGATGCAGAATGGGTAAAGAGTGATGCACGCGGTCGAAGTATAGCTGGTCCCTGAGGAGTTCACTTAGCCACATCTTACTCTTCGGAATAGAATGAGCACTCGGGTTTATTTACAGTTCGACGTGTAATATCGGCGAAAGAGGAACACGCTGGTCTACCGGGCGTATGGACACGAAGGCTCTTCCTGTCGCACCAGGCGAGGTGAAATCCCCATCATCATAATTTCCTGTAGTCCCCTGGAGTTCTTCTCGAGGGAGCGAGGGCCGAGCCTCTAGCATTGCCTCCAGCTGCACAATATGGCTCTTAAGGGCCCTCAAGTGGCCTTTTTTGGGCCCTCTGACGCCACGCTGAGTTGTTTCACATACAGCACCAGTGTCCAGACAAACGCTGCATTGTGGTTTCTTACCATCGCACCGTAGCTTCCGGCGTCGGCACTCATCACACGCCGCCTTTGGTGCCTGATGTCCACGGTTCGTTGTAGATATGACCTCGGCTCCAGTATCCGTTGACATGCTGAGGGTGTCGGAGAATATCACGGGGTTTCTTTTCTTCATAGAAATCAGTGGAAGAGAAGACGAGCAGTGTCTAAGGGACATCCTGTACGGCCTCTTGGTGAGAAATAAGGATTCGTTGACTACTGCCAGGGATTTATTTTTAAGTCCGCTACGTCCGATCAATCATGGAACATCAGCTTCGTCACCAATCAGGAGAGTTTGGCCCCCAACTAGTGCTTACTGCTTACTCCAGGTTGATCGAGGTTAGATAGTGGCAGTGTGGCGGGGAGTTAGTACTGAAGCTTATGAATTAGTTTCCCCGACAGCCCAAATCTCCTGCAAGTTAAGAAACGCTCGAGTGATCCAAGAATCCCCAGGCTGGGTGCAATATTCCGACGCGCAGAATGGCTGCTCCTCCAGGTCAACTTCTGGCAATCAGGGGATCATCCGGGGTAGCGCCGGCTTTCCCCGTACTACCATTCGTAATTGCTCTGGACCGACCATCCAACATCTCGTCCTCAGTGCCGCTGATATGAGGTATTATGAGCAGAAGATCGTCATCAAGCAAATCTCTCAACGTGCAGCAAGCCTCTAATGGGTATGGTGAAGGATTCTAGTCGCACGATTTATCCAATTGCAATAGTGGCATGAACAATGGCCATCGAGACAAGAAATGACAAATCGGAGAAATAGTCGGCGAATAATTTCAACAAGCACACCACCAGGCCAAATCACATAGCCCCATCACAGTCACATTATTTCGCCGATGTGAGATTCTCAGATCCAACGATATGTGCTCGCAAACTGAGGTTTTGGAAGCTGGTAATTCATGTCTTTCTGAGAGTCTGCTGGTACATATATATCATGGGTATTCCCTCCACTTCCATGACAATTGAAGCCATCCGTTGTTGACCACGGTACACACCCAAAGAGAAACTGCCTCATCAAACGATCCCCTCGAAGCATACATCAATACCATTGAAAATGGATCTTCTTGCCCGAGGAAACGACGCTCTCAAAGTCAACCCTATCACTGGCGTTGACAAATCACTGACCGTGCATGGTTCAGACTGGCTATGGGCTGTCACTGCTATCTACTGTTTCGCACTTGTGAGTCCGCAATATTCTTCATCCCCCAGACTTATCTAACAATTGGCCTTTCACAGGTCGGCTGTCTGGTGATGTCTTTCGCCGCAAAGGAAAGCGAGCGGGTCTTTCACTACCTTTTCACCTTCAGTCTCTTGGTAGGTTCTATCACCTACTACGCTCAAGCTTCCGATCTGGGCTGGAGTGGTCTCAGGCAGGTAGACAATCTCGGAAATGATGTCATCCGCCAGGTGTTCTGGGTCAAATATGCGAACTGGATGCTAGCATTCCCTTCGGTCACTCTTGCACTCGGCCTGATCTCGGGTGTCTCCTGGACTACTATCATCTGCAACATTTTTCTCTCGCTCTTCTGGGTTGTCAGCTACCTTGCGGGGGCCCATGTGGCTTCTTCTTACAAGTGGGGATTCTTCGCCTTCGGTACATTTGCTTGGCTCATTCTTGCCATGAGCACTATCAATGAGAGCCGGGAAGCAGCCCAGCTGCTTGGTATTGGTAGGGATTATATGCTCCTGTCTGGTTGGACGAATCTCTTATGGATCCTCTACCCTGTCGCCTGGGGTTTGACAGATGGGGGCAACATGATTGGCGTTACGGGAGGTTCGATCTTCTTTGGTGTCCTCGATACGCTGATGGTCCCGGTACTCAGCGCTGCCTTCTTATTCTCCTCCCGGAACTGGGATTACCGCAAATTGAGCATCGCTTTTAGCGACAGCCGACCTAGCCGGGAAACTGAGGCTGCGGGTTTGCTTAAAGACAATGCGCCTCAGGCACCTGCATAGATTTCTAATTAGAGGCTTGCTCTTTTGGTCTCTAAGACTTTGTCCCTTTTTTTTTGCACTGGATGAGTGGATGATACCCGCAAGTTTCTCTTCGAAGAGAGGCACAGGGTTAACTTCATATTATCCCGTGAGGCATACTGTATCTATTCTACGCTATTAGTGAATCCTTGCTCAGTTTAGGTTGCCTTGATTAATCGGCTTCATATGTTACTTATTTGTGATATGCCTGATTCAACGGCAGACAGAGCAAACCACCGCCTGTCGAACTGTTAGACTGCAGTGGGTCTCATCTACGGCTGTGTTCCATTTAAGGTGTTACGCCAATGTAATCCCATATCGCGTCAACATTGTATTATTTCAGATATGGGTATGTTGAGGCAAAATACATAAGAGAACATCTCTCTTACTGGATGACAAATATTTGAGGTACTGAATAAAATGTCTCATGGTGTGGAATATTGAGGTGTGATGGTCTCGATAGATGCAACGTTTGACTCGATATATATCCCCGGTCAAGTCCACCTCCAACAGTTAGGTTTATGTGCAAAACCTAGTGTATGATAGGCCCGACAGTAATGATGTTCATCGATGTAAAATGGAGGTTTAAGAAGCACAAATTCTGACACAGATCATTAATCCTATGGACACAGTACAAAACTGTTGGTGAAGGGGTCGTATATCAGTCGCCGCGTGCCATGTGAAAGCCAGCCACATCACCATTTGGGAATGTGCGATGAAAATTCGGGATGTGAGGCCTTCATATACTTAGTATCGTTTCTCTCCTTTATTCCGCAGTCAAGATACTGCTGATGGAGCCGTGCCAGTTTCTCTCTGTCCAGTTCGACACCCAGTCCTGGTGCAGTTGGCACAACCACCCCACCATCAGCCCACTTCAGAGCATCACGAGCAATCACATCCTCATCCTGTTGCTTCCA
Source organism: Aspergillus terreus NIH2624 (assembly GCF_000149615.1). Taxonomy (NCBI): domain Eukaryota; kingdom Fungi; phylum Ascomycota; class Eurotiomycetes; order Eurotiales; family Aspergillaceae; genus Aspergillus; species Aspergillus terreus. The sequence continues at coordinate 98,138 of NT_165937.1, forward strand.
TGGCCAATGGGTGTCACACGCATAGTCAAGGTTGGGAGTGGCGGAGGCAAGATGTGTCATCGCAGCGAGCGAGATACCTAAGTGGCTATTGGAATGCATCGAGAGTCGCATCTTCCAGGTCGCACAGATGGCTGCTAATGTTTGGGACTTGCGGAGACCACCCCAGAAGTGATGATCAGATAAGATCACCTGGACTGCATTCTGTCTGATGGAGGCAGGGAGCTGGTCAAACGCAACCACCGCCATGTTGGTTGCCAATGGCATAGAGGCCTCTGCGGCTACCGCAGCCATGCCTTCGATACCTGGAGTTGGGTCCTCCAAGTATTCCAAGATACCATCCAACTCCTTGGCAACCCATTTGGAGGTTTCAACGGTCCAGGCCGCATTGGGGTCAAGTCGCAAAGGGGTATTTGGAAACGCGGCATGCAGGGCTTTGATAGCCTCGACCTCTTGGGCTGGTGGATACACGCCCCCTTTCAACTTGATCGCTTTGAAGCCATACTCGTTGATAATCCTCCTGGCTTGGCTCACAATATCACTCGAGTTCAAAGCTTGCCCATACTCATCCTCATCCTGACCAGGATGGCCTGCCCACTTGTAGAAGAGATATGCTGAGTATTGAACAGTATCTCTGACACGGCCACCGAGCAGTTCACTCACGGGTACACCTGCCAGCTTGCCTTGTATGTCGAGACAGGCAACTTCAAAAGGTGAGAACACTTTGTCTGCAAGGGAGGCTGTGGTGACCATGCCTGCCATACCATCACCTCCCGAAGTGGCGTCCCCGACCAAACTGTGCTCGCATATTTTGTATATCGCATTGGTGTTGTATACGGAGACACCTTTCATTCGTGCAGCTGCTTCCTTCAGACGATCAATATGTGCCGAGTCGCCATACGATTCGCCCAGGCCGTACGTATCGCCCGCACGAACCTCAATCACACTGCGCAACGCAAATGGCTCATGCACCCCAACGCTATTCAACAGAGGCATGTCATGGAACGCCACTGGTGTAATGACGATCTCTTTGATAATGGCTGGTTGACACATTTTTCCAAGAGGTGGCTTGTGGTGTTGGGATCAGTACGAGGTGGCAGGACACATGGTCCCAGAACCCATGCATTATTTATCAGCCAGGGGAAGAGCGAGAGGCATCTCCGCAAGACCGTATGACAATCCGGGGAAGTTTGCAGATCACATCTCCGCGTTTGCGGGGTATAGTTTCGGAAAAGCATCTGGGGGTTTCCGTTTTCTTGCATACTCAAGCCCAATCAATGACCAGATCTGTCTAGCTAGACATTTATCCGCACATCTCAATTACGGCCGTCAATCGACAAGGATGGGACCTTCATCTAGACTCAGCCCGTTATTATATTTGAGGGGTCAAGTATTATAAAACCTGTCTATCGCAACACGCATCTGCTATGATCTCGGGTTCCCGAACTCACACTAGTTGACAATTTAGGACGCATTCTCGTTACCCCGGGCTTAAGAAGATTCCTCAAAATCGTTCCGATATTAGTGAAGGCCTTGCGATCATGGCTGAAAGAGGCCTGAGCAGTAAACAAGACGTCGAAACAGCTGATCTGAAGCCATCTCATATCGAGGATGCCTCTCAGGCCGTCGAGATTGGTCCTTTCCGCGTTGTCGGGCTGGGGGCCGATGAGGTGGATTTCTATTCCAACTTCCCAGAGGAAAGCCGGAAGAGGATCTTTCGGAAGGTAAATGCATTGAATGGACCCTATGCCTCACTTCACATACTGACATTTCCTGAAGGTTGACGTTCGTCTCGTTCCTATGCTAGCCGTTTTGTACCTGATCTGCCATATTGATCGCGCGAACATCGGCAATGCTAAAATCGAAGGCATGATTGAGGATCTGAATATGACCGGCGTTCAGTATAATACTGTTCTTTCTATCTGTGGGTGCTTCATCGTTACCTCGACAGCCGAACCGGCTGACGTTTCCAGTCTTTGTCCCGTATGTTCTACTAGAGGTCCCCAGCAACATCCTGCTCAAGAAGTTCAAGCGACCTTCCACGTATCTCGGCATTCTTGTGCTCTCATGGGGCATCGTGATGACTTGCACGGGCCTTGTCAAGAACTTCGGTGGACTTATGGCAGTGCGCGTCTTGCTCGGGATATTTGAGTTGGTCTCCGGTGTCTTGGTGACATGCTTCCCAACTAACGTCTCAATAATAGGGCCGGCTTTTTCCCCGGCGCCATCTATCTGTGCTCCTACTGGTACATGCCTAAGGATCTAGCACTTCGTATCTCTTATTTCTACTGTGCTAGTGCGCTGTCCGGTGCCTTTTCTGGCTTGCTGGCTGCTGCTATCGCTCGAATGGATGGTGCCGGCGGTGTCGAAGGGTGGCGATGGATCTTCATCCTTGAGGGACTCGCGACGGTGGCCATCGGGGTAGCTTGTTTCTTTATGCTTATCGACACCCCTGCGCTCTCCAAACGTTGGCTATCGCCAGAAGAGATCCGTTACCTCGAGCTTTCAATGCTGATCAAACAAGGAGGACGAGTTGACCACGAAGCCAGCTTCCAATGGAAAGATCTCTATATGGTCCTTACGAATTGGAGGGTTTACATGCAGGCCTATTTCTTGTTCGCGCAGTCCGCCCTCTCTTATGGTAGGTGTATTCTTGATCGACATATCAGAGCAGCCAGCTAAGTTCTTCGGCAGGTACCAAGTTCACGCTGCCTACTATCACAAAGGCCATGGGCTTCAGCGCCACAAATGCCCAGCTAACATCTGCTCCCCCTTACGTTGCTGCCGCAGTCTCGGCCATCGTTTTTGCCAAAATCTCAGATCGCTTCTTCTGGAGGATGCCCTTTGTGGCAATTCCCATGATCATTGTTGTGGTCGCCTATGCCGTCATCGTATCCTTGAAAGGTGCTCTGGAGGCGAATCGGGGAGTGGCATACTTTGCGGTGGTTTTGGCCGTCGTGGGTATCTACCCTATTCAAGCAGCCGCTGCCTCGTGGAATGCCAACAATATTGCTCCTGCATCACGTCGTGCTATTGGTATTGCATTGATGAATTGCGTTGGAAACACCGGTGGTATTCTCGGGAGTTTCATGTACCTCGAGAAAGAGAGCCCCAAATACTACACGGGGTTCGGAATTAGCCTGGCACTCGGTGGGACGGGATTTTTCATGGCTCTGCTTCTTGAATGGACTTATAAAGTGGCAAACGCGAAGAAGGCAGAGCTTGTGGACGAAGCGAGAACACGATATACTGAGGAGGAATTGTTCGACATGGGAGACAGATCGCCGCTCTTCAAGCATGTCCTGTGAAAAATCAGTCCGCATCAGATATGGATTCGCACTTCTACATAGGGATGGACGCGAGATGAGAATACTTGGTACTTTGCATCTAAACAGGGAGGCTAATCGAGCAAACTTGGATATCATAATCTTGTCGTAGGCAGTACTCGTGCAATAGTAAAGCACGGCATCCTGTCTTGATAGACGTCCGTGCCAGATACAACAAAACAAATAGCTTGATAGAGGTGTATTTGCGCTATCAAATCCCTACCAATAGAGTAGGTCTCATGGTCTTGTATATGCCACTCTGGAAACTTATTACAGACTCGCTTCGATGCTGACCAACTCCCCAATTTGCTCCTCGATGCTTCTTTTCTCCACCTCTGATGGCTCGCTGTACGGCCGTCTCGGCTTCAGTTTCTCCATCGCCCCTTGGATTCCTGCTGCTGCTGCCATGTTCAGAGCTGCTGCGTACTTGACGGATGCAATGCCAGCCTTGCAGGGCTGCTCAGCCAGAGCCGCCTTTTTGTGTAAATCCATCGCCTCTTGATACCTGCCTGCCTGGTACAGATTGTAGATGTGAACTATGGTCTTGGGGAAGACATTGGCAAATCCAGCAATAGTCCCGACAGATCCAGCCGCCAACCCTCCGATCAGAAAATCCGACTGTCCTCCAAACGTGGCAAACTGTTCAGGTTGAAACTCGGCTGCCAGGCGGGTGATCTTAGCCACAGCACCGCATGTCAGCTTAACGCCCACGATGTTGGCATGTTTCTTTGCTAGTTCCGCTATCATCGCCGAATCTAAATCGATTCCATTGCAGACAGCAGGAAAATTATAGACCACAATGGGTAACGGACTGTTTGTGGCCACGTCATCAAAAAAGCTGTTGATGACGCTACGTGTTGTCTGCTTCCCAAAATACGCTGGCGGTAGAAGCAGCGCGTAGTTGGCACCGGCATCAGCCGCATCCGCAATAAATTCCAAGACTTGCTTGGTCGAATGGCCGCTCACTCCAGCCATGATGGGATATGAAGGCCCACATGCTTTCCGGGCGGTTTTGAGGAGAGTCTTGCGCTCCTCGCGGGTGAGGAGAAAGGTCTCAGAGTTGGTTCCGAGCACGACTAGCCCAGTTAAACCCGATTTCGAGAGGTATGCGTAATATGTAGCTTGGGAATCCGTGTCCAGAGAGTCTGTTGCGTGGTCGAAGAAAGTAACTGCGGGAGCCCAAACACCACCGGGAGGAACCTTAGGGAGATTCATGGTTCGTTTGTATAGAAGATGAGATTATATTCAAGCACAGGCTTTGATAGACTTGTGGTTTCCGAATGGCCCTCCTTGTGAGGTCACTGCATGGTACATAAGGGATTTTCTCCCGCCCACCGATCTTGAATCTGGTCCTGTTCTTATCCGCCAACTAGATATTCTCGGATATGCAAGTATCATCAATTAGTCGTCATCGCTTTTCCATTTCCGTCCGCACTAAGCATTACCACTAAGCAGCCGTCCGAGAACCGTGCATTCGAAATATGTTGAACGACTCGATCGTCTTGGCGTAGGCTCATGCCTACAGTATAATCCTCATGAATGTGCCTGTTTTCCACTCTATAATCCTCCTCGTTATTTCGTTACATATGGACCCATAAGATTATCATGTTTTATAAGCAGTGACTCAAACCAAATACTCATTGCCTCCTGACTAACATGTAGGAAGAATGTAACCACCGCTCTTTGTAAAATATCTAATTGCTAGTATGTGCCACACTGCACACTACACACTCCCTCACGTTTTGCTACACACCCTTCCGATGCATAATTGTGGCACTGGCCTGGTGATTTGGGAAGAGAAGTGTGTCTGCAATAACAACGTTCTCCCTCCTCCCAGTAGCAAATACAATCGCCTCCGCAACGTCATCGGGTGTCAACGGTTCACATCCCCTGCAGCATGGTTAGAATCTTCTTTTGGTTGGTACCAATTCCGCCCAAGAAAGACAGTGCTACTTACGCATAGACAGCGTCGGCCTTGCTCTTGTCACCATAGAACCTTACTACTGAGAACTCAGTCTCGACCTGACCGGGATCTATCCCAATAACCCGGATTCTTTTGGAAATCAGTTCTTTGCGTAGGCTTTCCGTAAAGGATCGGACAGCCGCTTTAGTCGCGCAGTATATCCCACCCCCCACGTATGGCTCACGCCCGGCAATAGACCCGATGTTGACGATGTCTCCTGCGCCTTCGCCATCATTACGTCTCAGCATCATCGGTAAAATTGCTTGGGTCATATTGATGAGACCCGTAACGTTCGTCTTGAACATGATATCGATGTCTTCTTCCGCAATATCAGGCGCTTTTGCAACGCCTCTGACCAAGCCACTATGTTTTCCCGTTTGTCAGTCTCTCTTCTGCCTTACAACGTTCAGGGTTCCTTCTATTACTGTTGTCCTAAAGACAGACTCACGCATTGTTTACCAACACATCCACTTCTTTATACCCCGCAGGCAGTTTGTGCACGAATGATTTCACCTCCTCGGCGTTGCTGATGTCGAGCTGCACCGGAAGGACTTTGACTGCCAAACCCAATTCCTTCCTAATGTCGGATGCGATCTCCTCGAGACGATCAATACGACGGGCCGTCAATACCAAATTGATCCCTTGCGGACAGGTCCGTGCAAATTCAAAGGCCGTAGAGCGCCCTATACCAGATGATGCGCCGGTGATGAGGATAGTCTTGCCTTGAAGACGCTTGGACATTGCAGTTTCCATGGTTGACATTGGGTTTCAAGGGCTGTCCTTGAAGTTCTGGAGTTTTCTTCGCTAAGATTGAAGCCCCCTGATATACGAATCGATCATTTCCGTCGATGCCGGGCTCTTGGTCGCCACCATATTGTTTCCGCCCTCTACATGGTAGGTAGACCCCACGGATACGAAGTCCACCAAATTTGCAGATCCTACCTCCTGAACTAGGTACAGCCTTGGACGAACTCCAAGCCGAGACTGGCGGGCAACTTAGAAATGTCTGTTCGCTGCTGTATCTCAACACCAATATCAAATGCTGTAAGTCCATGTCACGCTATCGACTTGTCCCCGCACCATCTCTCCGCGTTCCGGATGCTTTTCCGTTGGTCCCTTTTTCCGTCAGTTTTGTTCCGTCCATTTTTCCATCTCCACCCTTCTTTTTTCTCTTTCATGTGCATTCCCGCTAACTCTTGCCCCGGTCCGTGTTGGAATAACTTGTTCAACATGACTTCGCATCGCCGGTCCATGCCGTTGTCAGCATCTGCGGGATTGTCGAAACCCGAGGCATCTAGAAGGCGGAAAAGCAACCGGGAGAGGGTGAGGGTGACTCGAGCGTGTGATCGGTGTAAAGGGTGACTGTTCCTTGGCATCGGCGTCGTGCATGTACTGTGACTGACTGTCGGCCTTTCTTACAGGAGGAAAATCAAATGCAACAATACTCAACCATGTGGATTTTGTCTGCGTGCAAAGGCCAGATGTACATTCAACTCAGCCTATTCCAGAGGCCGAAATATTTTCGTTCCTACGGTACCGGCTGATGGAGACCAAAGTCGACAAAGATCATCACAGCTTATGCTATCTCCGGCCAAAAGCTCTTCAGTCTCGACGTCGCCGTATCCAGAGAATCCCTCAACCACTCAGATACTCCAGAACAATTCACAATCCATACAAGACTGTGAGGTTTATTCAGTGGGCGAGGTCTCACACATTTTATTAGAACATGAGGAAGCATCGCCGCCAGCTTCTCCCCAGCCGCCCCAAGCTGACTTACAGGGCCATTATATTGGGCCCGCATCTGGAATTTCGTTTTTATTGAGGATTCAAAGGCGTCTACACCAAGCTATTTCTTTTTCCAAACCTAGCAGTATTTTTACTTTCGGCGATGCACCTCTGGACGTGCCGGAATTCGATCCGTCCTTCTGCATGATGCTTCCCAGGGATGACGCTCAGCGCCTGGTAGACCGATACTTCGATTTTGCTATGCCAACCTACCGTTTTCTCCACAGACCTACTGTCCAGAAATGGTTCAACGAGTTTTACGATACGTTAGGTGTCATGCGGGATGCCCACAATGCTCCAGCAAAGGTCGCTTTGCTCTTCATGGTGTTTTCTCTGGCCAGAGTGTACATGCCGGATAATGACAGGCCCGGCCCTTCGGACCTAAGGTCTGTAACCTTTGCGGCTTCACTTTCTAGGAAGATCCCTGAACTGAAAAGACTAGCACCCGGTATTATCTGGCCGCCGAGCATCAGCTCGCTAAAGAAAAGGGCTCCGTACGTTTGACCAGTGTCCAAGCACGTCTGACTCAATGCTATTACCTTCTGAGCCAATCTCGCATAAATCACTGTTGGAGTCTATTTGGCACTGTATCACACCTGGCTTTGGCCATCGGACTCAACACGAACAGATGTCCTGAGATATCCGGCGGTATGGACCAGATTGAAATTGAATGCCGCCGCCGAACCTTTTGGTGTGCGTACACGCTAGACACCTACTTAAGTGCAGCCTTGGGTAGACCTCGGTCATTTCACGACGAGGATATCAACACAGAGCTCCCAGCGTGTGTCGAGGATCAAGATATAACAGCCAGTCACATTGAATCACACACTGCTATGAGCGGTCCATCAACCATGTTGGCTCCATTAGCACATATGAAGTGAGTATTCTCCCCAAGACTTGAGAAATGTCCGATAGATAACAAAACAGGCTTGCTCGGATTATCGGTAAGATACTGCGCAACCTTTACTCCATCCAGCCGGTATCGGAAAGTCACCGGGCTGCTGCGGTCAAAACCATCTCGAAGGACCTGACTGAATGGCGAGCGGAATTGGCGTGGTTCCTGGACGCCCATCTTTTCAGCACATCACTCCTCATACCCATATTTCAGCGGCAACGCAATGTCCTCAACCTCACATACTGGCAGGCTATAATTCTCACTCATCGGCCATTTGTTCTACGCAACTTCGGTCGACTTTCGCAGCAAGATCAGACTAATTTTGCGTATAAAACCCCGCAGATTGAGGAAAGTGTGAAGCAGTGCCTATATGCTGCAATGAAAACAGTGGAAATAATGGATGACATCTCGCAAAATCGTCAGCTCCTTCGCGCCCTCTGGGTTAGTTTGAGCTCAACACCTTATTCTATATATACTAGGTACTGACTGCAGCCAGATCACATCATACTTCGCCTTTAATGCAACCGTCATGCTCTACATCTATGTGATACAAAAGCGAGCCTTCCCTCCAGAGGTCTACAGTAGCTATCTCTCTGCCGCAACCCGCTGCCAGTCCCATCTCTCAGGCATTGCCGAAAAGGGCTCGCTATCAGAGCGCTACTGTCTCGTCCTGGAGGAGCTACGGGATGAAGCAACACGCCAGACAAGCAACTTGACATCATTTGCGAATCGGTCGGAGGAGATATATAATCAATCTCAGGATCACCACGCGCTCTATTCCGGTGGAGTCACTACAGCACATAGACTCAGACCGCCAAATAATTCCACTGACACCACGGAGGGGACTGTAATAGACCTCTTCAATACTATACCGGGGTTTTCTCTCGATGATTGTGCAGACTGGGGTCAATTCACCACAATGGTCTCCTCGGGCCTGGGGAACATTGATTTCTCCGTTAATGAAGATCTGTTCAGCCAATGAAAATACGCGACGCGGCCCAGATGGTCGCCTTATGTACATAAAACAGGCATAATTCTATGCTCTGTGAACCGCTTCTGAATGGCCAGTTAGATGGGTAAAATTTCCATATTGGTCTGGGATGGAAAATTGCATGGGAACAAAGAACCCTTCCATAAGAACAACTATTATTATTGGTCCCTTCTCAGACGTGGCTGGAGTGGAAATTAAGGGTCCATGATTGGGTGGCGGAACATCATCTCCCAGGCAGATACGCGAACTGCCTAGGCAGACCACAACTCTGGACTAGATCTGCAATTGTATTTAGGGCGCAGAGAATCCAGCAAAATGAACGGTGAAATTACAAGAACCAACATTCGCACTCGAACTTCTCACTTCGTCCAACTCTCATGACAATGTTTGACTTTCTCGGATCCCTAGAACCCCAGCAGTCGGTGCCGCCTAGCGCTCTCCAGGTGGCCTGCGACTCTGCGGACCTGGATGCTGTCAGGCAGTTGGCCGCTGTGGCAGAGTCTCGCGAAATTGACAATGCTCTGTGCCGGTCATGCGACAAACGGCAGACAGCTGTGGCTGAGATCCTCCTGGGCATAGAGACCACCAACGTGAACTGCGCCCCAGAAGGAGATACGCCTATATACACCGCCGCGGCCCGGGTCGACCCCGATATGATAGACCTTCTCCTGCGCCATGGTGCCGACGTGCACATCAAGTCCGGTAATGGGCAGAGTGGCAAGAAACAGGCTGCCTACACTCCACTACATGGAGTCTTCAGTGGAATCCGGCCTGGGACAAACAAAGACGCAGATTTTGTCAATCGCTCCAAAAAAGCGGTCCTCATGCTGCTTGAAGCCGGTTGTAGCATCAATGCTCGTTGTGCCGGCGGACGAACGATACTGCATGACTGTCTTCATTTGAACTTTCCTCTTGTCGATGTCCTTCTTGAGCACGGCGCAGATCCAAATCTCCCAGATGACAGAGGGAATACGCCCATGCATCTGTTCCACCCGTGGTCTCAAACCCCAGACACCCTGGATCTACTTATGGCTCATGGGTCCAGCCTGGAGACACCGCACAATGACGACGGGCTCACTCCCCTTCATTTTCTCGCTTCGAAGGGTGGTTTGGATGATCTCTCGTTGTTTCTACCGCATGTATCCGATTGGACAGCGACGGATAGGAAAGGCAACACTGTTCTACATTTAGCAGTCCAGTCGCAGCGCGCTAAGAGCAACACGCTGCAAGAACTACTCAAGATTGGACTGGATCCAGGTGCGAAGAACAACGAGGGAAGGCAGCCAATTCACTTTGTTGGTGGCCCAAAAGACTCAGTCAAGGATACATTGGACATTTTATGCGCCGCTGGCGCGGATATTGAGTCCCGGGACCACAAGGGGTGGACATTGTTGTTTATGACAGTACATGGCAGGTCGAGCTGGAACTTTCGTGAACTGTTGCCTTATCTCATGAGCCGCGGTGCCAACATCAACACACAGGACTACAAGGGCAACTCTATTCTCCACTACCTTGTTAAACCTCACCACTTTGAGGACAAATCCCTGGATTTTCTGCTGTCTTCAGGAGCGGATCCGCATCTGGCAAATTACGAGGGCGACACCTTTCTGCATCGACTGTCATTGAATTTCGCGACCATTGCAGAAGATACTGCATTATGGTGGATCATCAAGTTGCTCCAAATGGGGGTATCACCGACATCTCGCAATTTCAAAGGCCAGACACCACTTCATTTGCTATGCAGTCAGGTATCAGAGCATTGATATGCCGCCGCCGCAGAGGGAGGTAAAACGGCGTTCGACCTGTTTCTCGATGCAGGCTTATCCGCGGCGCTGGATATCGCTGACCATCGTGGAGTTCGGCCAATTCATCTTGCTGCAGCCGTCTCGGAAATATTGGTGGACAAGCTCATCTCCAGAGGGGCGGATACAACCTGTTTCACGAGTGATGGCTGTAATCTGCTACATATAGCCTCCATGGCGCGGCAGAGCAATGTCGTCGGACTGCTGCTGGAGCACTACGATTCCAGAATTCGACTCTCACAGGTGAATGTGCGATCCAAGGACGGCCGTACACCTCTTCACGTCGCATGTCGGTCTGGGCGATTGGAAACAGTGGCTTTACTTCTCCAGCATGGTGCGGATGTCGATGCGGAAGATGAGCACAAATGCACCCCTATGGATGCTTGTGCAGAGTTCCTAGCCGAAGACCTATTATGGACCAATGATTCTGATGGAGACAACATATTCAAAGACCTGTTGATTGAAGACGTGCTATTAGGTGGTGGAAAGCGACCGCAGGGTCCCAAGTCTGCGGGAAAGAAGGCCGGGCATCAGCGGACCTACCCTCGGAGAATCGGCTGGAAAGGGGAAATTACATCAGAGGATTATACCCTTGGAGTCAGACGGATTGTCGCAAGCCTCGTATCCCATGGTGCTCTTGCCACGGAGAGGAAATTCGGCGTTGGTCCACTATTCAGAGCATTATCGGCGGGCTGTGACGAAATGGTGGAGGAGCTCGATTGCCTTCACAAAGAAAATGGGATTGTTCTCGGGAATCCCTATTCCCTGGACGTAAAGTACTGTCTACTCCGTGCTCAGAAGTTACCTGAGCTTTTGGAACAGACTTTTACAGGCTATCTCGACGATCATGCTGTCCTCGACATGGTGCTGCGAGGCTACTACCGGGAGGTGGCTCAGGCCTTCGAGAAAAACGCTACAGAGCTTGCTAACAACCCTATACTGCCTGATATCCTCGTTACTCTGGCAAGATGGGGCTATTTCGAGCTATTTGAACGTATCGGAAATATCCTCGCAAAGGACGCAAGCTGGATCAATGGTGGCGGCCGGGACAAGCTGGGAGAGAAGCTCATACCTTATCTGCTTGCAGCCGGACAGCGAGAATTGCCGAATCTCGAAGTGATCAACGTCATCGTTGAGCATTTTCATGCGGATGTGAATGTCCGATATGAAGCGGAAAGTGTTGGGAAACCAAAGGTCTATTTCCAGTCCAAGGTCTCTCACAACCGATGGTACCGGCCAGGGGATACACTACTCCACCATCTTGCACAAGGGGGTCATTGGTGGCATGAGGAGGCCATACGATACCTCTTGCAGCATGGAGCCGATCCAAATGTCCGGAGTAATGACGGGAAGACGCCTCTATGCTACGCCGTGCAAAGAGGCGATCTGGGATGTTATCGGCAACGCAAAATCACGCAGATCCTCCTTGAGGGGGGCGCAGATCCAAACATTCCAGCTTATTGTGGGTATACTCCTCTCGCGATGGCGGCGCACGATGAAGAGCTGTTCCAATTGCTCGTCGACTACGGTGCGCGTCCATCGGTCGACCATCCGATGGAATTATTTGTCGCACTGTACAATTTTAAGCCCGGGGTGGTCTCCGACCTGTTAGGGATGGGGCTGGATTGCAACACAACGACGCTTTCAAACGACTTGAAGCACTGGCACACACATCGGGTGTTGAAGGTGCCACAGTTAGGCTTGACTCTTCATCCCCTCCACTACATATCGATGCCACCATTCAATGAGGTGAACAGTCGTGACCACGCCATCCAAATGATCCAGCTCCTCCTCGAACGTGGGCCTGATCCGTTCCTACCCTTCGATAATGAACAGAATCTCATATTGCATCACATCTTCTCCGGCGGGGGCATCATCCAACCTTGGCTGAACATGCAAACCGTCGACCTTGAACGCCGAGATCATCGCGGGAGAACTCTACTTCTGGCCGCAGCAAGTTGTGATGTGGGAACTCAGTCATACGCGTATACCGTTCCGATGTTGCCCTTCCGGGGTGGGCGCTTCCTACCGTCGCCATGGATTGAAGGCGACACCACCCGTGCTATGGCTTTGTATGATCGGGGCGCGGATCTGGGTGCGGTGGACAACCAGGGGAACAACGTGCTCCATATCCTGGCTGGCAAGAACCCTCAAGATGCAAATGCAGTGGCCGCCCTCCGGAGGACTGTTACGGTGTTTCTGGAGAACGCTCCCTATTTAGCGTCTCAGAGGAATTCGCACGGAGACACACCGCTGAGCATAGCAGAGTCCAGGCAGGTCAAATGGGCAATGGAGACCATGCATACTGGCGTCTCCAGTCCTGTTACGAAGCCATAGAGACTCCACTTGATCAAGACGCAGAATAGGTCATTACCGAGAGCACTGTGGTTAGGACATGGCAGTATGTGAGAGCATTCAGGTGATATTGAGAAGTGGCGGTCGGGGCGGGTCAGTAGTGGTTACAGTTTTGCTATTCAATCCGCCCCAGACACAACGAAACCATCCAACAATTAAGGATCAACGGAATAAAGTCTTTTACATGATCTGCGATATCATTTTATGCGGGTGTGCGCGGAAGTGCGGATGGGCCGAAAGTTCCGCCGCGTGTAACCAGAACCAGAACCGTTGCAACGATCTACGCTCCGATTCCGGTTGAGCAACGTCATCTTGAATGGCTCTCAGCGTCTTCAGACGGGCATTCCCATTGCGCCTCTCAGGTGGCAGAGGTAGGGTTAAGATGTTTTGGAACAAGTAGAGCGATTATATTAAATGGCCATCGTAGAAACACACATCCCCATCCAACACCACTCACTCGCTGGCCTTTGTGATGCGCCAGCTGCATTGAATTAGGGATCACGGACAATATATTCAGGTCAGAATAGACCAATAGTTACATCTCCCTGAATTACTGCGTGTAGCTCCAAAGCTACATCTGCCCTCAGGTCCAGATTGATTCGAACGTTGATGCTTGAGTCTTTTTGCTTCGGCTTTTTTGTGCCCGCTTTGAGGGAAGTCACTCCACGATCACCCCACGGAGGAGTCGGCAGGTCCTCAGGAGGTATCATGGTGTCATCTTCGGCTTCATTCACGCCGTCGGTAACCGGCTTCGTCGCTCTGTCAGTAGTAGTTAGCATGGATCTATACGAGGTTGACCAGTCGAGGCCTGGAGTGCCTGGTATGTACTGGAGGGCATCCTTACGACATTTGGTTTATTATCGGGCTGCGAAGTAATGTGAAAGGCAGTGGCAGTGGGATAAGGACAGTCGTACGGTCTGGATTGCGCGTTGTAGGGCTCAACGTCTAAGAAATATGGCAGCTGTCGGTCCACTTCCTCCGCTGGATTACATCACGACCCCGAAGACGACAAAGGTTCAAATCCATACCATAGTTAACTTGACTCGATGATATCAGCGACAGAATGTAGTACATTGACTCCAAGTAGATCCGAAGATAATTTCGGTTCTAGACCATTGCCGATCATAAAGCCATTGCCTCAATTTCGTACCATACTTCTAGCACACTCAAAAAGCACATTGTTGGGAATACATAGACATATCACGTACATTAATATGGTGTCTGGCTATCAGAAAATGCAAAATCCACAACACTCTCCCTCTGACTGGCCTAGGCGGTCTTTAATTTCTCGTTGGTAGAATATCCAACTCCGCCAGCAATTCACACGCTGCCACAATGCGGAAGCTGCGAAAACCAGAGTATGCGTCAGAACGTCGATGCAAACCAGATTTCTCACCGTCCTTCGCAGGAAGACAAAGGCAGGCGACGCACAAGTCGCGGCCACCTTGACGTATCGAATCCGTTATCCAACTAGACACTCGGTCAAACTCATCCTTCAGTTTTGAGGCCCGGTCTCGTTGCCGACGACTCTGTACACCCGTCTTCGTGATGATAATCCCAGTCACGACCTCAAGCTCGGTTATCGGTCGGGTAGGGTGCTCAGAGAAGTCGTGCATTACCGCCATGATAGCATCGTTGTACCTTGTATTCTGTTAATGAGAATCCGCATAGTGTGGGATCCTGACTCACGCTGAACGAAGGCGCAGCGCCTCATCGACCGTACAGGAGTCGGGTTGGCTCAAGCTGTGCCTACAGGTCAAGTAAGATACAAATCGTGCCCAGAAGGAGTCTTCATCAGGCGAAGGGCCGGTATCAATACGCTCATGCCAGATTCTCTTCTCGTCGATTGCTCGGTACAGCTTTCCAAGGATCCTGTCGGACTTGTAGTACAGTATGTGAGACGGACCGTCCTCGTCGTAAGCTGCATGAGAAGACAATTCAGTCAGCGTAATCTTGGATTTGCTGTACACTTGTGCGAGGGGACCTGGAGCCATGCTATTCAGCGTCAGCATTTGACATTCACAACAGAGTGCGAAATGAAAACGTACAAGTCTGGCCTGAAGCGTCCGGTGCTGGGGATCTTTGCCATATCAACAGGAACCCCAGATTTGGAGTAGTCAACAGCCGTGGAGTGCAACTCCGCAAGCAGTTTACATCCACTGGCGTGGGTTCCCTCGGGCTCTTGGTCAGCTAGAATCATGTGCCGCGTGGCTATGATGCCGACGCAATCGGTCTTCATGAATTCAACAAAGAAATAGGCCATATCCTTAGTAGTGACAACTCGACCAATATCATGTGGCACCACTCGAGCATAGTTCGCGGGCGGTGATGTGTGCACCTTCGCGACGATTGGGTCCCAGATAACATGATAGAGATCTCCATCGAGGTCACCTCCACTTAGTTGGCTAGGCAGGTCTCTTGCGCCTTGCTGACTGAAGATGATACAGTTCTTGTGCCTTGCTAGCGGGTGATCGGGCGGTGGAACAACATTGCGCGCAACTTGAATATCCCCGTCGTACAAGGCTGGGGAACGTGTCACCAACACAGGTCCTGGGCCCGGAGGCGCAGCATACAGGCCAGAGATCGTGTCAAAGGTTATAAAAACCTCATTCTCCTTCAGGTAGCCTGTCTCATCGATGATTCCATAGAGAGTCATCCCCTGAGGAACAGGGATGCGACTCTTGTGCTTGAGAAGCCGCAGTTCTCGGAGTATCATGGCTTCCACTATAGAACGAAGAAAAGGGTCCTCTCTGTAGTCCAGGTCCATCCAATAACACCAGCGGAACAGCTTATACAAGCCTATGGAGTCCGCAATCTTTGCGTCCTTGAGAAATGTGGCTGTCTTGTCGGCACTTGAACTAATGAGTTGCAACTGCCTCAGACGATCGTTCTGTAAGCCAAAGAACCAGTCGTCTGGGACGCCAATATCTTCCAGAATCTTGACAATTTGCCTGTTTAGAACGAGCGGATAAGGCTCCGATGCCATGCCACAGATCCCAAGGTCGCGCATATCGTCCGTACTGAACTTCACCATCGAAGGTCGAATGCGTATGACCGAGCCTTCGAGACGGCTATCTAAGGAGAGCATCCCTTTAGCACCGCCGAGCCTAACCTGAAAGCAAGTCGGTGTGCCTTTCTTCTGGGGAATTCCTTTCCAGATTCGTTCAACAACTTCCAGCGATATTGTCCCGATGCCGTCGCTGAAAACGCGTGACTCGTCTGATGATGTGATGTCCTCGATATATTCCACCACGACGTTTTGCACCGGTAGGGTAAATGGTGTTTCGGTAAAGGCTTGTCCAATGCGAGCGGCGCATCTTGCTGGCGAGGTAATTCCAGAAAAGTTTCCGAGGGCCTTGATGATCGAAGAGGATGTCTGCAATGACCCGTCGCCATCAATAAAGGGAGACGAAAACTTCATACATTAGCACGAATAGTCTACGGAATTTGTGGCGACATGAAGCAGTAACCTACCCAGACGGAGTGCGATCTGAGAGAGGAATGAGAAAACCCCAGGAATGTATAGGTTCTCCCGGCGATCTGAATTCCAAGCGTCAACACGGTTCTAAACCGCTGAAAGATCTGCTCATAATCATGCTTGGGATTGAAGAAGAGATCGCTGCCTCTTTCGTCGCAAAACTGTACACGAATAAAATATGCATGATGGCGAGGAAATTTTCGTATGACACGGTTTTGAGGTTCGCGCTCTGGTCCGTGAAAGGTGATTCTGGCAGGGGAGACGGACACGCGATGTATCAACACGTGGTCCGAGGAAAGGTCTGCAGAAACTGACTTCTGAGTCGTACGCTCCATTTTCGCTTCTCTATCTAATCTCAGGGTGGCCAGCAGGGAGTCCGGCTGAAAGACTTCAGGATTGTCGAACGGTAAAGCCCAGTGGACTGTGTTCAAGAGAGTCCGAACTGCATCGGCTGATATCGGAGCCAGGCCACGCTGTCTGCGGTCTTGGGAAATGGCGCACAGCTTGCTACCCAGTATCTGAACGGTGGTCGGGTGAAGATAAGCATTGTAGACAAGTGCCTGGAGCTGGTAGAGGACGCCAAATGGGAGATCACCCTTCCTTGTCCACTCCGAGAGTTGGTCGAGGAAGGTCTGGAGGTCGCTGTGAAGGCCACGTGCGGAAGAACGGAGTGCCTGTTTCGGGGTAAGATCGTGGTAGAATACTGACAGATCAGACTCCTTCAGGGACATCATACAGCGTATAAGGTCAAGGGCTGGGGCACGAAACTGGTAAACTAGACATTGTCCGATAATAGTGGCATGCTCGTCGCTTAGGGCTGGTAGTCTGAAATGGGTGATACTGCTTTTTTCCAGGCTCAAAAGAGGAAGTGTCATGGTTAGAGGTGCCTTACTATGCTCAAGAAAGAAGTATGGGACATCGGACAGGATGAAGGTCAGTAAACCATCATCGTAGTGGACAAGAGCGATAATTGAGCTTGTGGGAATCCGTAGGAGATACCCATCCCGTGTCGTGAGCTTGAAGTTCCTCCCTTTCAGGGTGAAGACTCCCTTCTGTGACCAAGCGACCTCTGGCGTAAAGACTAGCTGGTCTTCATTGAAGCTGCAGTATCCACAGCTGAACTCATCAATGTCCAGCTGAAATGTTGGCTGTTCGTCCCGCTCCTGGGTACTATTTCCTCCCCGTTGCTCGACACTGTATTGCAATGCCCTGAGTGTGAATTCCCGGATATTGCGGTTGCTAGGCTTGCAGAAAACCTCAGTCCCCAAGAGATGCAGATGAGCCTGAAAGCGGGGTTTGTATCGAGCGGATGGGACTTCCTGTTCCCCGTGAACAGCCAGAAACCTCTCAGCATCAGTTTTGTTTAGGAATGCGATGTGTCCGAAGGTCTTTCTTCTTGGCTTCAGGCATATGAAGTCGACGATACGTAGCTCCCTCATGAAGGGGGTCAACTGAGCCTCGAGCGCCTCTTGGGAGAGATCAGAAGGCAGGTTTCGAAGGAAAACCTCCATTTTGCTATTAATGACTCTCGGGTATGGAATCATAACAGGTAGACTGCAGCCATGGAGTGGGAACTGAGAAGATGTTGGAAGAGGTGAGATTGAGGGGAACAGAAAGAGCGGACATCCACGTGAGAAGATTGTTTGTGTGTAGTGAATGAGGGTAGCGTTCCACTGCCAGCACCAGCTACATCACACACAAACGCACTGGCTCAACAAAAAAAAAAAAAAAAACAGGCTTGACCTCTGATGTATCTAGCCTATCCAACAATCGCTCTCCTTTTCTCCACAATTGGATATGTCCACTCTCCCTGGGCAAGACTGGACGACGGTGCATACAAACGAACTACAAACAAGGTCTCGCATTAGGCAGAGCCAAGAATTGTCAGAGTATGATAAAGACTTACAGGTGATTGAGAACTTCCCTCCCCCAGAAGGGGCCGGTAACCAGCTACTGTATGTCAGAACTCTAACTCAAGGAGCAGGGCTAACGGGATGTGGCTCACTTCGATGTCCAGTTTGCTGGAGGGGCGACGTCTGCTGGTTGGACAAGCACCTGGAAGGTCTGATTCGTAGTCTGTGCTCCGTACACGAGGGATCCATCAGGATAAGTCAACCCAGACCGGTCTCCGACAGCATAGCGATCCAACGGGTTGGCGATTAGATACTGTTGCGCATTATAGCCAGTCAGGCTCCAGAAGCCCGTCTCCTCAAGTGGTGGTTTGCTTTGGAATGTCAACATATACGCCTCATCATTTCCTAACGTCAGCGTGGCACTCCCGTCATTCAACGGATCCTGATAGGAGGGATAGATGGCTTCCCCGGACGTCAGTGCCAGATACCCCGTGTAAGCCACGTAGTATCGCATCTGATAATCCGTTCCATAATCCCCCTGAGCCGAGGGAGTCATTGCCACCCAATCATGCCCCAAGTTCATGCGAGTCTGCGGCATCTTGGCGTGGCTAAAGACTGCTGCTTCAGCCCTCTCCGCCAGTGCGGTTAAGTTGCTCTGAGTCGGCGTGTACCGTCCATTTTTTATTCCAGCCTTTCGGAGCATCCGTTCCACATGGGGCCTGTCGGAGATGCTACGCGGAGGGCTGAACGGTGAGATGCGAGCGGTCATCTGCATAATTCTGTTCGGGATGTCGGCGGACAGCGAGACATTGAGGATACTGGTGGTCAGTTTCGGGGCATGCGCGCTATTACCGTGCCTCGGAGCTGCCGCAGGATATAGGGCGGTCTGGTTCTGAATCATGTAAACGCGCTGGAGATCCGTGCTGTTGTCCTTCACGAGCAGACGACCCACGAATGTCCCATAGGGAGTCGGAGCATTGACGATTCCCTGATATCCGTCGCAAGCGGGATCATTTGTGATAGAGCGAGCGGTGTTCCTGCAGATTCGGACGCCTGGTTCATGCCTGTGGGCGCCGCCATAGCGAATACGATATTTTCCGGGTCGGTTGTGCCCAACACTGCCTAGGTTGGCATAGTTATTGCCATATCTAGTGGGGATGAATATGAAGATCGGGTAGAAGGAGGGATCACTCTCACACGTCATAGAATGGGAACACCCAGTACCGGTCCGTAATGTTGGGGACTTCGATTACAAGATCACCCGCAGACAAGTCCAAGATCGCCAGTGAGTAGAGTGTATCCACATTCGGGCGAACAACATCTTGAAAGTCTGCAGTGGAGAGTTGTCGCATATGTTGCAAGTTGTTCGTTCCGGACTTTGAGATGAGTGGCAAGGCAAACTTGGCATATGGAATTAGAGGGTAGCCGTACTATTGTGTCTCAGTCAGCGGGGATATCGTCAAATTCTACGGGGTTTTTACAGTTAACGCAAACTCTGTTGCCTGGTCCGCAGAGGCCGTAGTGGCGGATAAGGGGATTGCTGACGCTAGCGAGATGAAGCCCGCTGTACAAAGCGTTATGACAGATGGAATGCGCATGTTGTAGCAGAGGCAATGTTGTGTAGCATGATATTGTTACTCCCTGCCCGGCGTGATATTTATCTATGCATACATGGACGTGAAGACGCACAGGACGCTGGGTACCCCTCCAGCTGTGAAGTGTAGAGTACCTAATGGATATTGTAGCCGACATTGTGCCTCGGTTTATCAAGATGAGATTGCTGCCAAACGAGGTAGGTGACATTGAAGATGAGGAGAGTCATAGATGAGAAGTAACCTCCGTCTCCACTGCGGCCGGGGAAGTGACAAAGTGACATTCATAGTAGTACATCGCCATCGCAATTGGTTCGAATGATCCCTCAGTGGAATCCAACGGAGATGCTATAGATTGATTGTCATAACCAGCGGCAGGACTCGCCATCCAGCCAGGGCGGGGAAATCCTTAGCTCTCTTCGGGGTCCCCGATCTTCATCGGGTCCAGCCGATGGATTGTGACCATTCCAGTAAATCAGACGAAGGCTCAGAGTGTGTATGCGAGAAATGGAACATATGGCGGTTACTGTTTCCTTTTATTTGAATACGTTTTCTATAACGAAAGCAGTTATCCTCACAAGGATCACGTGTCCTTGGGTACCACCGCGCTGATAGGGGCTGCCCTGTCATTCTGTACACGAACTGCACTAACGCTTCATAATAGTTTCCGTTCTTTGCACAGGTCCTCAGCGTTGTGGATAGAGGCTGTGGTATAGTTATACCCCTTTGACAGCCACACCCTCCGATTTCATCGCGATGGATATTTCTCCAGTTCCGGACATCACCAGCCTACTTGTCAGGCCAGATAACCCTCCACGAGCTTATGGCGAAGGGATGGATTACCCACGATGTGCAGCTCTATACAACTACCTGGTCCAATACGCGTGGCTCGCTGAAGGCCGTCCACTGGCAACTTTGAATGGCAACAGCCCCAACTTTTTCACGGCCTTCGGTGCTGAAGCTGAGGCTCTTCGTCCGAGGCTTGATCCATCACTGGTGGCTTTCCTTGGCACCGCTATGATACCTTCTAGTGATCGTCCTGACGAGTTGCCCCCGCCGCTCTCTATTTTCGCATGGGGACTCTCTACGCCAGACAGACTTATTGAGGATTTTGTAGCTGATCTTCAAGACCAGTCGGTTGACAGCCTGGTGCGCTTGTGCTCTGTCGACACGGGCTTATCGGCTGAGGGCAGTGGTGGCGGAGTTATCTACCACCAACGCCTCCATCGTGTCGCGATCTTCATGCATCTCGATGCCTATGACTGCGGGTTTCCAGTTGAAGATCATCCAGACGTTTGGAACCCACTAGAGACACTGCTCTCCAACTGGATCGACCTGATCCATCTTGGAAAAGTTGTGGCTTCGCCTCATAATGAGCCAGCCCTATTCGACTTCGAGAAGATCGGGCCCTGGGAGTGGCGGCCCTATAGCGAAACCCAGGTTACTACGTGTGTCCGCGCCTGGGATCGGCTGTGTCAGGCCATCGAGGCGCGCATTTCGCAACTGCCAAATCCCCCATCACGGATCAGCCCCATTTCTGGGACTGATGCAGACAATCCTGAGCCACTGGCCGCATCAACCGTCCTGGACGCCGCTTCGGTGCCCGATCCTTCCTTTGCGCGTTCGTTTCTCACACTCGCGAGACGGCCCTGGTTCCATTACATCGCTCCGGGCCTTCTTCTGCCCCCAGCTAACTCGTCTGAGTTTGTGGCAGCACAGCCCTTCACCGTATTTCCCCGCTCTCAGCACACCGTACCGCCAGTGTGCCTTTTCCCCGCCGACAGCGGAGACCAGCGTCCTGTCCAGCTCACGAGAACATCAAGTCCATTCTTATTAGCGGACTTCTATTCACCCTCCACGGATACGCACACACCGTCTCACGTCTCTGCAGGCCTGTATACTGCGGCAGTGGAGAGAAACGGTCTTGACACGGCCGAGGAGGGATTCCGGCTGTTGCTCCCGTTCACCTTCAATGATGGTTGGGGCAGGAGCGGAGGCGCACGAAGAAGCGATGGGGAGCTTGTTGATAGGGAAAGCGTTGCAGACCTCTTTCAGCATGGATTCAAGCCTTTTGGTGGTGACTCCTACCGCTCTCAGCGGCTGGAGCGTTTGTTGGATTGTTGGCGCAAGCTGGTTGAAGAAGGCGTCTGGTCTGTTGGGCCCGACGGGGTAGAAGGTACTGTCGATACCTTCAGAGATGCTGAGTCAGACCGTTGGAGAGATTATTATATCCCTCCCACATGGTAGATACCCCGGTGCCATCCCGCCTTCAAGCTGGAGACGTTTTCTGCGCTCTATTCTGCAGGGATGTAGTACTTGGACCCAATTACTCCCGAAGTCTTCCTGAGAGGGATATGCAATTTCATAAGAAACCAGTCACGAAGATACGCCACAACACCAACCTATTCTCCAGCAAACACACACAAGAGAGAAAAGCTGGTCATAAGATAGCTGCATGTGGTATAACGTAACAAAAGTATTCCGCTCCAAGCCAAGATAAGTGGCTCAGGTTATATTAGTGCATTACCACTACGGCCAATGGATCTATGCAACCAACAACACCAAATTTCCTGCAAGGAAAGAACAAAGACGAAAATTGCCACCTAGACTAGGAGTCGCGCATATTTAGAACGCACTTACCACTACAAACAACAGCAAGCGCCTCCGAGTTACCAACCAGCATCAAACCAGAGACAGCCCAAAGTATCTCATGACACGCACATTGATCTGGACAATAACATCAAGTACCAGATACTGTCGGTGAGATTTCATTCCATTTCCATTCCAGTGCGTCCTCAGCTTCGTGCTTCATGTTTGTTATCTAGAAACAAGTCCAAGGCGGGAACCGATGCCTCTATGTTCTTTGTGTTGCTTGTAATAAGCTCTGCATAACTTTTCCCCATAAAAGAAATGCTCGCGAGAAGCTGGGTCAGAGTCCGGAAAGCCTGAAACTCTTGCCTTGTGCTCGAACATGATAATGCAGTCCGAGCCGCCGAACGCGAAGTGAGAGATTTCATCCCCTTTTTTGATCTTTTGTCCCTTTAGCTCTGAGTTAACACTAACGGAGGAGACCATTGCCATGCCAATAGGCAGGACGACCACTCGACCCAAGTTCTCGGTATTAATGATGACCACACCTCGAGTTTGGAGAAATTGGTAACCGGGGGTATCTGGGGCTTCAAGGGTCTTGATACCAGATGGGTTCGGTGGTCTGTTCCCAATCTGGCGCGAGAGCTCCAGATAGTTGTGACCGACCTGCTCGTCGGTTTTTACCAGGACCTCAAGGTACGCCGCTCCTTGAATGACGTCGATGACTTCCACGGTGCCCGAAACAGGAGCATGTTGGCGATGGTAGTCGAACGAATTCAAGAATACATGTGTCCAGAGACCGTTTTTGAAAAGTTCTCCGTAGGTCTTAGAGTCATCCCCTGGAACTTTTTCGTCGCCGTACTTGCCAAGAAGGTCTCTTACCCTCCAGGGGACATTTTTCAAGACTACCTCATCCTTGACGATCCTGTACTCCTCTTTCTTAAGGACGACTTCCGAGTCACTGCTAATCGCGTACGCTCCAGCGAAAGTGGAGTCAGCAGGGAAGGTCACAATATGATCATCGTCTGGACTGTCGATTTCACGCGGCTTGTCGAGCTTTCGATAGAAGAACTTGTTGAAAGACGTCCAGTTCTTGGCATCCCCGGCAGATTCGAAGACGCGGAATAGAGGTGAATTTCGGAAAGAGGTTATCGCAGCCTCGTTAATTGAAGAAGACTTATCCATGCTGGATCCAACCTCTTGGGCAAATCGAACTACCCAGTCTGAAAGAGGCTTGAGAGGCTCGTTGATGCTTAAAGGATGAATCTTGGTCTGGCGGCCACCCAGTGGTTCCTGGGAAAGGACAAAGTAGAAGATACAAAGGATATAGTATATATCGCGGCCTTGTGTCGACTCTGTGGGAATCCAGCCCCGAACCAGCCAGTCGGCAAAATCAAGAAAACCTTTGGCTGAGATAATGCCATACTTGTCTAGCTCGGGAATATCCCACTTGCGGGCGTTCTTGACGGCTTGTTCGAGATCATTTACCTCCCAGAGCATCTCGTCGCGGAGCTCCTGGACGATATCGCTGTATCTTGGCATGATGGATAGGCTCTTTGTATATGGATGGTAGTGTAAGACAATTTGGTCAATGCAGATAAATCAGATTTAATCCAGGGAGGGCTGGGGCTAGAGGTCCTTATACCTTCTTGCTTCCCACCGTGAGACCCTACTACCGGGAGTTACGGAAGTGATGAGGTTCTAGAACTCCCCAAAAGAAACAAGTCCGACGGACCCCAGCAATTCATTGATACTGCGCATCGTCATATTGATACTATTATGATGTCTTTGTTGATCAACAAGCTCTGGTTGCGGCATCTCGGCAGTGTGTTTGTGTAACCATACAAGCGGACTTCCAAACTCCAGTCGATTCTAGCCTCCCATTATCTTCTGTTTGCGGCCAGTGATGTTATGGCCTTTTTGTCCCGCCGAAGGGTAACTGAGTCCGGACAGTCTTCCAGCCAATAAATGAAGCAAACATAAGCTGGTTGTAACTATGAACCTGTAGTTCTTTTGCGCCGCTCCTTGAAGAATCAATCGATTTTAAGAATAGGCAATAGTCCTCACAGTAATGTTCGTAACAGCATCTACCTTATTGGTGACTAAATTCATGTGGTAT
This sequence comes from Aspergillus terreus NIH2624, assembly GCF_000149615.1. Lineage (NCBI taxonomy): Eukaryota > Fungi > Ascomycota > Eurotiomycetes > Eurotiales > Aspergillaceae > Aspergillus > Aspergillus terreus. The sequence continues at coordinate 122,883 of NT_165937.1, forward strand.
GAGCCTTGAAATATGTGTATTTTGAAGTTATACGAAGACTTTTAGGTCTCTTGCTTTGATCTTTGTATTTACAACCATTATGATTGCGTGCTGGCATCTAATACTATATATATAAAAAAGTAGTAGGCCTATTACTATCAGCTTTATTGAAGAGGAATCTGTTTGATCAAATTGTGCACTGTTCTGGCCAATCCTCGCTAGCTGTGCTACTTTACCATGAGAGCTGACATTCATTTCCTTGGTACGCCCACTCGGACGACCAGGTCGGTGGCAGTTGGCAGAGCTACTAAGCATCCCTATTCAGGTAGGGCACTGTTCAGGGCTAGGGAATGAGATAAAGCAAGTAACTGCAAACAGATTAAAAATAAAAAAAAATAAGAAAAAAAAAGAGAAAGAAAATACATACAACAGCCGGGATTCGCTGGTGGTCACCCACCCAACTACTAACCGGCCGGCGTGTGGCTTAAGTACGGCTGAGCGGACGGGAAGCCCTGTTCTCCACACCCTATGGTCGTATGTGCTAGTTCAGAGAAAAATAGAGTAGATATCGTACGATGGTTGTATGATTGAGACAAAACCCACATCTCGTGCAACGCTGGATATGATTAATAAGTTTCATACCAGGAATTAAGTAGCATATAACATCCACCAACTGCTTTTAAGAGCTCTATTGTGTACAGATAAAAGAACTCTGAACCTCCTACTGCCCTGATGTTGGGTCCAAGTGCGGAAGGAAAAGCCGGCTGGCGCTAGACCTCATTCGGCCAGAGTAGTCACGGGATCATACCGTTGCATTGGTTAGTCCACCAAATATGCAGCCTGAGGCATGAAGTAGGTGATGGCAGAGCACCCTATATCACTGGAATTAGAGTGGGAGGGCAATGAATGATCCATTGAAGCAGTTCGATCTAATTGAGCGCATTTGGCAGCTGTGGATAGGTTGTCAGCTCGAGGGTTGACACTTTGAATTGTTGATCGACGGTACAGGCATCAAAATATATATTGAGACTCGAGATGACTGGTAAGATTGTAGACACATACGTAGCTAACCCGTTTGTCAGCCTCGCAGAAAACAATTTCAACATCTGCATTTATACTGGAAACTCCGTTCAATCGATTGTGTAAGGTATCGTGCGTCAGATATATCTGCTCACCCGACTGGTCACATTCCGTATGCTCATTGCCTTGCCAAGACGCTACTCTTTCCTGTGATGTCAGTGAAGATCGCACAGCAGATCGCGACAAAGACGTCCGTGATCCAACTTGATAGACCATTTAGTTACCCCTGGAAATAACACCACCTCGGTGGTTTCAGAACAGGGAGAGTAAGGGAGGATTGACCGACAATCAGCGGGAGATGGACGTCGGATGGGATCCGACCCATCGAGCCAGGGGTGGACGTCTCCCAAGAGACACTACACTACACTACTCGGAATATGACTCCTCCTTCACCATCTTGTCTGTAGATGTAACGGTCGGGGGACTCAGCCGTGGAACAACAGGGGAGGATAAATTAAGAGACCCGAGAAAAAGCTTAGACGGAGGAGGCAGAAAGCCAAGTCGATTGGTGGCTCCACTGCTGGGGGAGATCCACTGCACACGTACAATTCCTGCCCATGCACGAATCATCGCCCTCTGTCTAATTAAAGCAACCGCCTCGTGGTCATCAGGAACTTCCAGTCCTCCCGGGTCGGGGCCCTGATTCTTTCTATCATCTTACTCTCCTCCCCTCTTCCTCACAAGACACTCATTCCCCGGTGGTCGCATATTCGCTCTCTCTCTCGCTATGCGTCCCTCCACGCCTCGATTATCGAGTCCGTTCCTGCTCCTCCTGACCCTCGTCGCCCAGCTCGTCCACGCCATTGACATCAGTATCGATGATGAAGGCACGTCGTCCGTCCCTGGACCCTTCCCCATCCGGACCCTGATCCCCATCCGCAACTTCGGCGGGACATCCGCACGCTAACACAGTCTCTCCCCCGCAGAATCGGTCAAGAGTGCCGCCAGCGAAGCTGTCTATGGCGCGATGAAATGGTATTCCGGGAATGACACCGGCGGTATTCCCGGTGCGTTCCCCGACAAGTGGTGGGAGGGAAGTGCTCTGTTCCTTAGCACCCTGCTCTACTGGCATTATACCGGTGACGACACCTACAACAGCGTCACCAGCCAGGGAATGGAGTGGCAGGCTGGCAATGGGGACTACATGCCCGCCAACTACAGCAGCTACCTGGTACGTCGAAATCGCCCCTCATCTCGAGAAATCGCTGGCTAAACAGCGCGCAAGGGTAACGACGACCAAGTATTCTGGGGGATTGCCGCCATGACGGCCGCCGAAATCAATTTCCCTGATGTGCCTGATAAGTATTCCTGGCTCTCGCTCGCCCAGGGCGTCTACAACACCCAGGTGGCGCGGTGGGATACGAGTAATTGTGGTGGAGGACTCCGCTGGCAGATTTTCCCCTACCAGGCTGGTTACAACATGAAAAACTCCATCTCCAACGGGGGCCTGTTCCAGTTGGCCGCCCGCCTCGCCCGATATACCAACAACCAGACCTACGCGGACTGGGCGGACAAAATCTGGGACTGGAGCGCTTCTACCCCGCTGCTGAACAACCAGACCTGGAATGTGGCTGACTCCACCGATATTGAGACTGGGTGCAAGACCCAGGGGAATAACCAGTGGTCTTACAACTACGGCACATATCTGACCGGCGCCGCCTACATGTACAACCTAGTAAGCATACCATCGGCGAACCCTAATTCCGACTGCCCCCCCGCTAACCTGCATCTCTCTATCTAGACCGAAAAGTCTTACTGGAAGGACCGGCTTGACGGCCTGCTGGGGGTCACCCTCGACAAGTTCTTCCCTCAGAAGTATGGCGGCAATGTGATGTCCGAGATCCTCTGCGAACCCCAGGAATTGTGCAACAACAACGAAATCTTGTTCAAAGGGTTGGTCACTTCGTGGCTGGGATTCGTCGCCATGATCGTCCCCTCGACGTACGACCAGATCCTGCCCAAGCTGCAAGGGTCGGCCCAATCGGCCGCCCAGACCTGCACAGGGATGGGAAACAACAGCTGCGGAGTGCGGTGGTACGGGAATAAATGGGATGGCTGGCATGGGATGGAGGAACAAATCAGCGTGGCCGATGTTATATCCTCGGCTATGCTGAAGTTTCAAGCCAAGGCGCCGCTCACCTCCTCCACTGGAGGCACCAGCTCAAGCGATCCCAACGCCGGGGGGACGGATTCCAACTCGAACAGCGGCAATTTGAAGCCCATCACCACTGGAGACAAGGCAGGCGCGGGCATTTTGACCGTGGTCTTCGTCGGACTATGGGGTGGAATGGTTGCCTGGTTGTTTATCGGCGGTTGAACGACGTCCGGCCACTTGTATTTTTTTCTTGTTTCCTTTTTAATCCGCTCAGGGTGGGATACTGTTGACGGATTCCACCGCGAGGCAATTGTACATAGGGGTTGGTTCCCCAGCCGTGTATCGCAATAATAGACATGTTGATTCTGCGACCGAGGGAAGATCCGTCCTACATCATTGTGTTCTCCGGCCGCGTCGACGATGGGTCATGCTGTGCAAAAGAGTCCAGAGATGGCCAGGCTCCGAAGAGGCCATGCAGAGGTGTCCTTGCGTGTGATCGGCGGGGAGACGAGGAGGGATGCAGGGGGCTCGGAGGGAAGGTCGGCGAACTGGGATGGCGGTCGAAGCGGTCGAGGGGAACAGGACCTCCTATTCTACGTTGAATCAAGATTCAACAAGGATGGTGCCAGATCTCTGATTGAAGGAGATGCAGGTTACACAGTGGAGGTGGTGGGAGCATGGCGATGTTCTGCGTGATCACGTGAAATCTAACTTCCACGACGGAGTACACTAACTATCTTATGCACAGCTTAATTATGTAAACAAATTATGCCTCTCCTTGATCATCCATCCATCCATCACCCTTTGACTTGTTTCACCCCTATGCCTTTTCTTCCAAAGCTGTCCGCCGACTAGTACTCGCCGGATCTAGATACGGCCGTTCTCCCAAACCCACCGCACGATGGCCTGTCCGTGGTCCGATATCGCTATAATCCCACGTCGCGGCATGGTACACGCTACGATTGTCCCAGATGGCTGACGCGTGCGATATTAGCTCCAAAGTCCTCAATATACGCTTTCGATAGAGCTCACCCAGGTCGTTCGGATTCTGCCAGCGCAGGCGCACCTGCAGATCGTGGTTCTCCACGATCAGCGTCACAAACCAATCCAACAAATGCCGGCTCTCCTCCTCGGTGAGGCCGTTGATCTTCTCAACATGTGTTCCCACCGCGAAGACGCTCTTCCATCCGGTGACTGGATTCGTGCGGATGACTGGATGAATCGCCTTCAGCTCGTCACCCACGTTCTCAGGCGCACCTCGTGGCCCGGTGTGGATGTGGAAGTCGTTCTCCTTGGCCACGCGGTTGAAACCCGGCTGCGCGTAGGTCGCCGTCAGGCTCTCCAGGAACTTCTGGTAGGGCTCTGAAATGCGATCGTACACCTCGTACCCGGACGCCCAAAGGGTGTCTACAAGTCGCATCAGCATCGGAACAACCAAATCGGACGTGTGATTGCCTCACCTCCACCGGTACGGGGGAGTTGGGTCAGCCGAAGCAGAGTGTAGTCACTGGGAATTGGCTCGAAGGTAATGTCGCTATGCCATTCGCGTCGCGAACTCTGCTTGCGGTTGTTACGGTCCCTGTACAAGGTCTTCCGTTGCTCGGAGCTGATCACGCTGATCTCGTCGTCCTTGACACTGTGCTCGCGACCGGAATTGGCCACCGGATGGACATGCAGGCCGGAGGTCGCGGGCTTGCCGGACAGCTGCCCCAGTCTCTGCACCAGCTCTTTCTGCAAGTCATCGTTGAGCCCGTCTTGTTTGCGGAAGAAGACGACGCCGCGTTGGGAGACTGGCATGGGAATGAGCATGTGGATTGTCAACAGTGGCCATGCTCTAACTCACTCGTGATAGCCAAGTCTCTCAACAGTTCGTCCGAGTTTGGCGCCCGCAGCCATTCCTTCAGATTCGCGGTGGGAAACTCACGCCCAATGACAGGAGTGACGTCGAACGACTCATATCCGTCCAAGGCACCACTAAGCTTCAGTGGTTCTTTCTGGAGGCCCTTGAGGGGACGGCTGTCCTCAACAACAGGGACTACTGGGGCACTTTCAGTGATAGATGGAGCCATGGCGATGATCGATGCGAAGAGTTCTGCGTAGAAACAATCAGCTGCAAGTGTTTGGATGCTTCCTGGAAGAGTCGATAGGAGCTGGCATAGACCATTTTATATCTTCGACGCAGGACGAAATTCCTATCGACCCCGCAGTATCGCGCCATTGTATACATCTCCCCATCATCTCCACGCCATACATGGCTGGGTTGAGATACGGACGTTCTCCCGCTAGTAGCGCGCATTTGCAATTCCTCCTCGGGATAATGCAATATGTCACCATGGGGTGTCGCATCTACCCATCTTTCAGCGTAGCGAGCATGATGGAATGGCCTCGATTGTTGCGCCATGACAATGCTGATTGATAAGGATTCAAAGTCATTCTTTGGCCGTAGATTGCATGCGGACTATCCCCGTCCGTATAGGTCTTTGGCCCGCAACCTTCGCTACACATCGCCACTTAGGTCGCTTGACCCTTCCTTGGCCGCTTCTTCATGTAATTACTGTCGGATATGTCGGCAGATATTCGGTCATCTTCGTACTATCTCCATGCGCCGCTTCGTTCCTCCCCAAACATGCAACCGAAAGTCTGCTAAGAGTAGTCAGCTCCTCCACTACAGCAAAGTCGAAGAACCTAATTCGGGCTAGGTTGATCGACCGAACAGCCCCTTCTAGAAATTTCTCTATCACGTGGCGAGCTTCCCCAGTGTACGACTATCAGATTTGGCTTCTATCTGTCACTCGTAGTCCATACGTATTGTAGGGTACCTTACTGTCAGCACGTCACAAGCTGATAAGTAGAGAATAGAGGGTACATAGGTTGATTCTACAATTGAATTAGTCGATACTATTCACCGCGGAGTAGTCTTCCGCATCAATATTGCCGTACGGCTTACCGGGGGTCAAAGACTTCCAGACATGCTGTAGAGATCGGGTTCCTCCTTCTAATTCAATCCCACTTCTAGTGGCAATTCACTGTCAATAGAGCGAGTCGCAAGTGAGGGGTGATGTAATAGGCTGTTTACTGGTTCATTTGGTCTGTACATTGTCAAGAGCTGACGGGGTGTCTCAGGTTCAATCAATGTCTAAGCGAGCCATCTGGTCGAGCCTCACCTTGCCAGAAGACGTAAGTCGGAGACCTCTACGTAATTGACAGGAAATATGACTAGATATACACGTAAGTATACATGTGAGGAGGATCCTGATCTCTCTGGCTGTAGGGAGTCGCGTATGGACTATCTGGATACCTGAGATGTAACTTCTGCTCGAATGCCCTCGAGATTGCGCCCGAAACGGAAAAAGGTCGTATCCACAGAGCCAAGAGAGATGACGCAGGGAACAGGGGTTGTTTCTTTATGTTGTTGCCCGAGTGAATAGATCTGCGGAGAGGCTGAAAGAAATGAGAAGTTTATGACGGCTTAGTATAGTGAAGCGTCAAAGAAACAAGAAGTTTATTCTCTCTTAAGTGGAGTGAATATAATCTCTAAATCCCGCAATGACCTCAGCTTCCCCAGTGTTGTGTTACCCGTTTGGGCTATATAAATGTCCTCTTTCGTCTCTCCTCGTTCCTCTCTCTCCCCTCACTACCTCCCTCCATCACTTCTCACTGTTCCTCACACATCCATCCCAATCGCCTTCCAACCACCAAGCCTTCTCTCTTTGAGTCCAACTTCGTCGCTCGGTCAAAATGAAGCTCTACCTCCTCTTCAGTCTTGTCGCCATCGCGGTGGCTGCGGGCACTGCGGTTGACGACCTCACCAGTGACTACGCTGTCAACGACCTCGCCGATGACTACGCTGTCAACGTGACTGGTAAGTGGTGACCCCACTACCTGTCTCCAAAGGACTTTGCTGATAGAGGAACAGAGATCAACGACGTTATCGCCTCCATCAAAGCCAACTTCCTGGAGCTCCACAACACTACCGATGGCGATGTCACCGTCAACCCTCGCGCGGTCCTGGCTGAGCGCGGTCCCTGCAACCGTCGTTGCAGGGGCGCTGGTGCGAAGCCCTGCTGCCCCAAGGACACCTGCTACCAGAACGTCTGCATCGGCCCTCACCTGGGTCCCAGAGAGTTCCCCGAGGACTTCAACGAGTACGCCAAGCGTGAGCTCGCCGACGTCGAAGTCGCGGCGGACGTCGACCTGATGGACTCCGATGCGGACACTGTCTCTCTCGAGAAACGCGACCCGAAGTGTCGCCGCCGCTGCACCTCCCACAAACAGTGCTGTCGCAGCGATCTTTGCATCCAGGGTGCTTGCCTGGGTCGCCACGAGGACCACCCCTGAACGCGGAGGAGTGAGCGGTCACAATCATGATTCTCTTATGGGTTACGCCAGGGCACCATCAACAGAGGTGGTTTGCAAATTTGTCTGCAAGTGAGGATAGCACGCGGTGGTTAGCTGTCACTTAGCTAGTTAACGACAATCACAATTCAACATTCGAGACCTGATCTTGACCATGGTAGAGCTCGACTGAGGCCAGTACAAGAGTAGATCTGACTTATGCAGGGACCGATTGCTCAATGGTGCCGACCTAACTACGTAGAGGAAGTCTGATACCCAGACATGATCACATGCAGACTAGTCCCCATATCCCCATAACCTGATCGGATGTCGACAGCCCTCAAAGGATTTGGGAACCGAGACGAGAGCCACAATCGAGACGAAATCGTGGGAATAATTGGGTAGTCGAAATGATCCACGCCTCGCCTGCATAAGCGAGCATCGCTTAGAGAGGAGCGACAGGGGATTGTCTCCATGCGGTGGATGCCGTTGATGATCGTCGGCACTGCTTCCGGTTGACGCCATCTCTCCGACAATTGACTCCAGCAAGTCTGGGGTTACCCGCGAGGTTAAATATTGGCCATACTGTCCATCATGAGACAACAACATGAGACGGAACTACGGTTGGAGTCTGAGACCGGCGTTGGATAATGCATCTCAAAGCCCTTTTCTGTCTCTTAGCAGCGACCGCTGTCGCAATCCGCTCAGACCATGGTCAGATGAAAGAAAAACGCGGTGTATGAAGTTGTCCTATACTCTTATGGCTTTGAGCTATCCCGACATGTCTAACAGAAACCTCTACCAATTCCCAGCCTCCAAATCCCCATCGGAGAGAAGTTCATCGGAAGCGCCGCCACCGCAAAGCCTCTTAACGCCAAACATGTCTACCCACCCGCCGCGTTTAACATGCACCAGGTTGGAGGTAATACCGGGACGACCGACTATCCTGGTCCCCTGGGAAAGAACCTCGAGTTGACGACCGCTTTGGAGTCCCTGCATATCATGATGTGGACGCGGAGTGGCCAGCTGGTTGCTGGCTATACCAAGATCGGCCTGAGTGGACTCCAATGGGGCCTGGTCGCAGTGGATGACGCGACGCTCGAAATCCAGGCCGAGTGGTACCCGGAACGAGAGGGACAAACGTTGAATGTGGCCTACATGGAGCTTCTGCTGCATACGGACGAGATTGTGGTGACGTCGAAGGAAGGCCAGATCTACGTCGTGCAGTTGACGACGGATGGAGCGATTAGCCTGGACCTGACGCGCATGGAGAACATGACCTCCGTCCTTGGCCCTGGCGAGCTGCTGATGAACGCCATGTATGATACGCAGCAGAACCTTTGGTTCAGCAGTGGTGGGCTGCGTGCGCAAGGCGGCCACGGCGACGCACAACAGAACACCAGCACGTTCGGCTACATTGAGCCCGATGGGACCGTCCACGTGCAGCATTTTGAGAACCAAATGGTCGAAAATGGAATCGCCATTAATGGCACAACGGTATTCGCCGTGACCGGCCCCTCCGGAGACGCGAGTGGCGCCAACGCGCAGGGCTACTTCTACGTCTTTGGCCCCGGAGAAGGCAATTCTATCACCACGTTGTGGAGCATCCCTTACGATGCGGGCGATGTACAGAAGCCGGGCTCGTACGCACGCGGATCGGGCGCCACCCCGGCGTTGCTTGGCGACCAGTATGTAGCCATCACCGACAACGCTATGGGACAGGTCAACCTCGTTATCTATCACCAGGAGAAACAGGCCGACGGTTCGCAGACTGTCTGCAAAGTCCCCGTCTTCCAGCCCGGGAAGAGCAACATCGACATTGCCCCCCTGGCCCATCATCAGGGCGACACGTACGGTGTGTTCCTGTGCAACGACTACAATGCTCCTCCGCTGTATTATGTCGACTCGGGCCTGAATGGCGATTTCAACAACCTGACTCAGATGGAGCCGGGGATCGTCAAGATAAACGTCGCCGCGGATGGCAGCGGATGTGAAGTTGCCTGGGAGGTTCCGGACCTTCGGATCCAGTCAGTGCCCGTCCTCAGCACGAAGAGCGGTCTTGTGTATGGCTACACGCAGGCTGTCGAGCCGACCAAGTACGGCCAATACACATGGTACGTGGTTGCGGTGGATTGGGAGACTGGCAAGGAGGTCTGGCGCCTTCGGACGGGGGCCGGCGGGACTTTCAACGATGATTACCAGCCTGGAGCAATTGGGCCGGACGGGAGCTTCTACCAGAACGTCATCGGAGGAGTGGTGAGAGTAAGAGATGGAGCTGATGAATGATTGCGCGGATGTACATATGGAGAGAGACGATACCCATCAAGGCCGGCTTTTCCTCACCGGACAACGTCGTCATAGCGTGAGCCAATGCCTAAAATCCCCATCGCGGCCAGAAGAAAGGCACTGTACTTGGCAACATCCCGGTGGAAGTGAAACCGTAGAATTGATCTACATGCGATCCCCGCAGCCATCCGATTCAGGCTAATATACAATCCCTGCAGCTAGACGAACAATTGGCTGAGGCATACAGCAAAAGGATTATGGCAAATGACGACCCTGGTTGTTTCATGCAAAAAAGTATCTTTCTCCGCATCCCGCAGGAACAGACTCCCCATCGGCTGAATGGGCGCAGATCGTAATGGGGCGGACATTATACCCGCTGGTTTATAATGCCTTCAGTGGCAGCTCCTCAGGGGATCAATGGGAGCTTGCCTCGCAACAAACGACACAATGTATTCTTCCAATTCCCGTCGTGCTGCGAGCATTCTGGCTTGCATTGTGTCCCTGACGCAGCTAGGCTTTGCGCAAAGCCCTTTTCCTGACTGTGAGAACGGACCATTGAGCAAAAATGCCGTGTGCGACACTACACTTGACCCCGTCACCCGGGCACAGGCCCTGTTGGCGGCGATGACGCTGGAGGAGAAGATCAACAATACGCAGTACAACTCTCCGGGAGTTCCTCGCCTCGGACTCCCAGCATACAATTGGTGGAGTGAGGCATTGCATGGAGTCGCTGGGTCACCGGGCGTCCATTTTGCGGACAGCGGTAACTTTAGCTATGCGACGTCCTTCCCAAGCCCAATCACATTGGGTGCGGCCTTTGACGATGACCTTGTCAAACAAATCGCAACGGTCATCGGTACGGAGGGACGAGCCTTTGGCAACGCCGGGCATGCAGGCTTGGATTACTGGACTCCAAACATCAACCCCTATCGCGATCCCCGCTGGGGTCGTGGCCAGGAGACCCCAGGGGAGGACCCATTCCATACCTCGCGGTATGTCTACCATCTCATCGATGGTCTCCAGGATGGGATTGGGCCGGAGAAGCCCAAGATCGTGGCGACCTGCAAGCACTTTGCGGGCTACGACATCGAAGATTGGGAGGGGAACGAGCGATACGCTTTCGATGCAGTCATTTCCGACCAGGACATGGCGGAATACTATTTTCCCCCGTTCAAGACATGCACGCGCGATGCGAAGGTCGACGCGGTCATGTGCAGCTACAACTCCGTCAACGGTATCCCCACCTGCGCGGACCCGTGGTTGCTGCAGACGGTCCTTCGCGAACACTGGGAGTGGGAAGGCGTCGGCCACTGGGTGACCAGCGATTGCGGCGCCATCGACAACATCTACAAGGACCATAAATATGTCGCTGACGGGGCCCACGCCGCTGCTGTGGCGGTAAACGCAGGCACTGATCTTGACTGCGGATCGGTCTATCCGCAGTTCCTGGGCTCTGCGATCTCGCAAGGATTGCTCGGAAACCGGACTCTGGACCGGGCGTTGACGCGGCTGTACTCGTCCTTGGTCAAGCTCGGATATTTCGACCCAGCGGCCGACCAGCCGTACCGCTCCATCGGCTGGAGCGATGTTGCCACGCCGGACGCGGAGCAGTTGGCACACACGGCGGCTGTGGAGGGCACCGTGCTTCTCAAGAATGATGGCACGCTCCCGCTGAAGAAGAATGGGACCGTTGCGATTGTCGGACCTTACGCCAATGCCACCACGCAGCTGCAGGGTAACTACGAAGGTACTGCCAAATATATTCACACAATGTTGTCAGCGGCAGCACAGCAAGGATACAAAGTCAAGTATGCCCCTGGCACCGGGATCAATTCGAACAGCACTTCCGGGTTCGAGCAAGCCCTGAACGCAGCTAAGGGGTCGGACCTTGTCATTTACTTTGGAGGAATCGACCACGAGGTGGAGGCGGAGGCTCTAGACCGGACAAGCATTGCGTGGCCTGGCAACCAGCTTGATTTGATTCAGCAACTCTCCGATCTGAAGAAGCCGCTTGTTGTCGTTCAGTTCGGAGGTGGCCAGGTGGATGATTCTTCATTGCTGTCGAACGCAGGCGTCAACGGACTGTTGTGGGCGGGTTATCCCAGCCAGGCTGGAGGCGCGGCCGTGTTTGACATTCTGACTGGCAAGACTGCCCCGGCCGGACGTCTCCCAGTGACACAGTACCCGGAAGAGTATGTTGATCAGGTGCCAATGACCGACATGAACCTGCGACCTGGCCCCAGCAACCCGGGTAGAACCTATCGTTGGTACGACAAGGCTGTGATCCCCTTTGGATACGGCATGCACTATACAACTTTCGATGTCTCATGGAAAAGGAAGAACTACGGGCCCTACAATACAGCAGCTGTGAAGGCCGAGAACGCAGTCCTGGAGACCTTCTCTCTGCAGGTGAAGAATACAGGAAAGGTCACTTCGGACTATGTCGCTCTTGTCTTTTTGACGACCACCGACGCTGGTCCCAAGCCGTACCCGATCAAGACACTCGTTGGATACCAGCGGGTCAAGGCGATCCGGCCAGGAGAGCGCAAGGTTGTTGACATTGACGTGACGGTAGGGTCGGTGGCGAGAACAGCAGCCAACGGAGACCTGGTTCTTTATCCTGGAAGTTACAAGTTGCAGGTTGATGTGGAGAAGGATTATCCTACGGCAGGTTTCAAAATCGCTGGCAAGGAGGTTGTGTTGGACCATTTCCCCCAGCCGCCGCGGAACGCCACCAAGGCATAGAACTGTCGTGAAGTGTTCGCAAAAATACTTAGACAATTGTTAATTCAATACCTATGCTTGAATAAAATGCGTATCGTCCTATTGATGCATATCTGTAGACCGAGAGACCAGTCATGATTCTTCCAGATCCGTCGCGTAGAGCACTATAGATATGTGTCGACTATTTGCCTGGCTCGAAGATGATTTTCTGCGACTTCATCTGATTGAAGTCATCGTATGCCTGTACAGCCTGCGACAATGGCCGAATATCCTGAACCATAAAGCTATGGGTTGTCAGTGTCCGTCCGCCTAAAATATGAACAGAACAACTTACTCCAGAGTGTCTTGTTTTTTCACCAACAAATCAAGTGCATCTTCGAAAATACCTGGTCTCACTGTCAGCTCAGATAACTCGAGTGCGGAATGATCGCCTACTGCGGACTGGACAGCGTCCCATCTGAAGCTGCAGATTCTTCCCATACGCCTCATTACCTCCAATCGGGATTTCAGCATTATGAACCCCGACACTCGAGATACGACCCCAGGGCCGCATAATATCGAAAGCCATGCGCAGCGCGTCACTGTGTCCGACCACTTCGATCGCGACGTCCGCGCCACGCCCCTCTGTCAGGTCCAAAACCCTCTTGCGGAGACCGTCTGCATCGGTTTGGAAATTCCATGGCTCTGCGCCTAGGCTCTTTGCGAGTTCCAGCCGGGACGGGACGCTATCAACCGCGATCAGGTGCTTGGGTTTGTACTCCAAGGCACTGACGAGGGCGCAGATGCCGACAGGTCCGCATCCAAACAAAACCACAGTACTTTCCTGGATCGTCGCCGCGTCCATCTCCTTGAAACCATTCCGTGCAGCGAAAAATCCCGTCGGAAAGATATCCGCCATCAACACTAGCTTCTTCTCGTCGACGGCCGCAGGGGCAGCCACCAGGGTAGAATCGGCGTGAGGAACGCGCACGTACTCGGCCTGTCCACCGTCCAAGATGACAGTCCCGTATAGTTTGCCCTTGGCGCAGCGCGACGAGCACTTCCTACGACAGTAGAAACACTCTCCACAGCTCAGGGTGAACGGCGAGACGACGCGATCGCCCTTGGTAAACTTCTTTACATCAGCACCTGTTTCGACGATCTCTCCGGTGAACTCATGGCCCATCACAAAGCCCGTTCCTGACGGCTGATGCCCGCGAAAAACATGCAATTCGCTGAGTTTGATTAGTTTGAACAACGCGATCAGACGGGTTCTCTCACCTTCCGCAGAGTGCTGTGTACCGCACCTTGACCAGCACGTCGGTGGGATCCTGGATTTGAGGGATGGGGCGCTCCTCCAGCGCGACCTGGAGTGGACCTTTGAACACGACGGCTTGCATGTTGAGTATGCGACAGTTTCGATGGCGGACAAAGATTGTGAAATGGGTTGAGAAGGTCAGACGAGTGGTATCTTAAGTCCCCGACACCCCGCGTGTGAACCTCGGTTGTTGCGGGGTTCTTGATGAGTGCCGTGAAGAGCCAGTCACTTTGGACTGTGGCACAGCTGGTTGGAGTAAGGGTCAGCCCACTTTAGAAGTTTCTGTATGCAACTGAGTGTCATTATTTTTGGATAGAATGACCCTCGTGGGCCCATAACTGGCCATACCACACAACGATCCCAGCCGTCGTCTTTGTGGAAAAGGTATGGATTCTCCATACTTCTTGAATTCAACCTCAAAGAGAAAGCATTATATCTCGGGTTGTCTTCTCCTACTCGGAGGTATTCCTTCAGAGATTTTCTGTTCTCAGGATTCAGACAGCGCTACATGCGTTGGCGTCAAACCTAGAACGATGCCGCTGAGTAGGTGATTGTTCACACATCCTTCTCCAGACAAACATTCGGTCCAGCTTAGAACGGCAACGTGTTCCTCTGCATGAGGTAGATTCAGGAGGATTATGCATCGACTGACCGAAGTAGCCAGCGGCAAACGGCTTCCTGGATCATCCGGATAATCTTGAGTAAGTCGCTGTCTGAGGAACTTGTCGTGCAGTCATTCTACCCAAGGTGAGAAGGATGGGAATCCCGTGCCATATAAAGGAGTGCAAGTGATCACCAGACAGCGTATGCTAGTAACAAATCTTACCCACAATAAACTCCCTCAAACACCGCACCGAACGAGGTCCCCATATAAGCCCCGTCATCCATAGAGTCCCAAAGGTCGACCATCGCATAGACAGAGCAATTCATCCACCCTTTATAGTCTGGTTCGCCTTGATCAAGATCAGGAAATGCCTCAACAACCTTCACATACCACTCCGTCATCTCTTCCGTACAATCTTCTCCGTGCATATCCGCGTGTGCATCCGCCAGCGGGACATTGTTCAGAAGAGGTTCAAGAATCTCATCATTAATCACCATGCAAACACGGTACTTATTCCATCGATCCCGCATATTTCGTTGTTCCACCCACGACTCGAAATGCGAACGTACTGCATCAACCGAGGCCCCGTCGAGGACTGTTAAATCCTCTACAACCGTCAGATAGTGACGTGCCCACAGCTGGTTCTTTGGCGTGGGATCAGGGTTTGGTACGCCGAACGTGTCGTAGAGATCACGGTAAACTGTCCACTTAATCAGGAGCTAATGATGTCGATTGCCCTCTGGAACATTGCATTGGATTTGTACGTGGTACGGTAGACAACCCAGCCCCATGTCTCTTCCCGGAGATTGGCTAGCCTACGGCGAGATGCGCGGTTCTGGTCTTGCCAGTCGCGATCAGCCTCATTGAGTTCCAGGTGCATGATGGATGGGGGAGTCAGTCGTAGTAGTGAAAATGAAGGTGTATGAACCAGCGTGGACCATGCAGAGGAAAGCGAGTGGGCTGGGATTGCTGTCTTTATTGGCACAAGGCTTCACTTCGAAGAATAGGCTACCAGATCCGCTAGTCTGAAGGGTTTCCTGGTGAACCACTGAGTTTGCTGGGTGGAGTCCATAGCCGGCCTCCCACACCAAGTCGGTTTCCCATCGAATCCAAAGACTTCATCATCCTTGGGAGTTATTCATTACTGCTCGCAATTCACAGACTTAACATGCCAGTCCACATTAAGGAGCACAGAAGTCAGCTTGACAATTAAGGCGGATTTAGACGATGAGCCAAGTTGTATAGTTATAGTTAGCTGGTTGAGGACTGCCTATACTTCTTGACTACAAGTAAGGTCCTTATACCGGCTCGCCATATTTTCACTCGGATCTGATCTCATAAGTCTTGTTAATCTCTATGAATTTTGTTATTATTTTCCCGCTGACTAGCATCGATTTTAGGAGCTCCAGAAACCATGTGATTGGAGGAGAGACTAGGAGTACGGTATGTGCCTCGGCCCGTCACCCTCGGTCCAAAACGCTCCATGCGGGGAGAACAGCAACATCACAGAACTCACCCCGTCACTCATACTCCGTACATCTCGACCATACTCATAAATACAATGATATAGCCTTATTCCCTGAATAGTCTGCTACTAGTTGCTGCCCATACGTCTATCCTTTCACCATGGCCACCAACGAAGCCAACCCCGTCCCCTTTTCCGAACCTCCTTACCTCCGCGGTCTCCCCTCCCCCTACTACTCCGACTCTCATCTCCAATTCCAAAAACGCTGTCGTGCTTTCGTCTGGGAACACCTCCTGAGCAATGCGCACGAATATGAGAAGCAGGGCCAAGTCCCGGACTCAGTCTTCCAGAAGTTCTGCGAGCATAACATGCTGGTCCCTAACTTGCCTGCTCCATTGCCCGTCGACTGGCTGAAGCGCCTGGGCATCAACGATATCCTCGGAGTGAAGGTCGAAGAATGGGATTATCTGCACACCGGAATCTACATGGATGAGGTAGGTTGCCTTTCCCATTTCCAAAGACCAAATGGATCCTCTTTCCTGACTATTCTCAGATGGCCCGCTCGGGTCTTTCCAGCGCCGCCGGAATCAACCCCGGATTTTGCTACGGCCTTCCCCCCATTATCAAGTTCGGTAGTCCCCAGCTGCAAGAGCGCTACCTTCCCGACCTCCTGACCGGCAAGAAGCGCGCATGCATCGCCATCACAGAACCGGGCGCGGGCTCGGATGTCGCCAACATCTCCACCACCGCCGTCAAGTCGCCCGACGGCAAGCACTACATTATCAACGGCGAGAAGAAATGGTATGCAGACATTTCGCTCGTTCTCCCGGATCCATTTAACTCTCCCTAGGATCACCAACGGTATCTGGTCCGATTATGCCACGATGGCCGTTCGCACCGGCGGCCCCGGTGCCGCCGGCCTGTCGGTCCTCCTGGTCCCTCTGAAGGGGTACCCCGGAGTCAACATGCGCCGTCTCACGGTCGCCGGCCAGAAGACGGGCGGGACTACCTATATTGAGCTTGACGACGTGAAGGTTCCCGTGGAGAACCTCATCGGCCGGGAGGGCGAGGGCATGCGTCTCATCATGACCAACTTCAACCACGAGCGGTTGACCATCGCTGTTGGAGTGACCCGACAAGCCCGTGTGGCCCTCTCCTCTGCGTTCGCCTACTGCCTGAAGCGCGAGGCGTTTGGAAAGAGCCTGATGGACCAGCCCGTGGTGCGTCACCGGTTGGCCAAGGCCGGCGCGGAGCTGGAGACTATGTGGGCCTTTATGGAACAGCTCCTCTACCAGATGTGCCATCTCAGCAAGGAAGAAGCTGATCGGCAGCTGGGAGGTGTGACGGCCATGGCCAAGGCCAAGGCGGCGATGGTGCTGAACGAGTGTGCTCAGTGCGCTGTGCTGCTGTTCGGTGGTGCTGGTTTCACGCAGAGCGGACAGGGTGAACTGGTGGAAGGTACGTGGACTAATTCTTTTGGATTTTGATCAATACTGACTATGATAGCGATTTACCGCGAGGTTCCTGGCGCTCGTATTCCGGGTGGCTCTGAGGATGTCCTGTTAGACCTGTCGGTGAGGCAGTTGGTGAAGCTTTACCAAGCCGAGGCCAAAAAGTTGGGGAAGTCGAAGATCTAGACTAGGCTGGCCTGATTTGGTCTTTTATGTCAATTTCGCAGTAGCAGTAGCTCCATGAGCTCTCTGAGCTAATGATAGTCAAAAGACAAATTCCTTTCCACTGTAGGAAAAACCGAATAAAAAAGATGCTGAAGGAAGCCTCAGGGAGGACAGCATACTCTGGACGACAGCAAAGACATTGGCTGGCCAATGATAATCGACTTAAAGTCCTGAAATATCCTTCGCATGGTTTTATTCCTCCAATATCTTAACGCAAATCAACATACACACTGTCAACTCATATCTCCGTACCAAATCCAAACATCACCCCCAACCCTCCCGCCACAATCCCAGCCAACCCTGCAGGAACACCAATCCACTGCACAACACTAATCGGAACCATCCACCTGTTTTCTTTTGGTTGCAGCTGTGTGGGGACGAGGTACCGGGGTGAAGTGACAGATATCCACGTCATAACCCACACAAGGCCTAGAACTCTTTGCCAAAGCCTTGGGCCCGTGGATGATTTGCCGCTTTCACCTGAGACTTTCCAAGTTTTCCAAATATGCTGGACTCCATCCTCGATCATGAACCCCAGTGTAAACAAAGGGAAGAAAACCATAGCGCCGGAGTCACTTGGCGGAACTCCCTGCATGGAATCCGTCATCACATGGATCCACCCAGATAGGAGAAAAACGATGAGAACATTGGTGTAACGTTCTATAATGGATGGCCGCGGCAGTCCCAGAAGGTCCCTCGTGATGTAGTTGCTCATCGAGGTGAATGGCCAGCGGAGAAATTGGTGCCAGAATTTCCTGTCACTGTAAGTACACTGGCAAGGTAACACAGCAGGTAGACTTACCCCCAGAAATTGCGCAAGGTATACGCATCCCACATGCTTCCAAATAATGGCGGCCAGTCTTCAGGTGCGTCGCCACACAGTCCAACAGCGACCAACGCGCCGGCGCGGTATATCGAATCGATCAACACTCGCGCCACCCAAAACCATGTAATCAATGACACGGCGACACGCTGTCCCCATGCAGCAGCACCGACATTGAAGTACTTGAAGTCCGCTAACGGGACTTGTGGCGAGTCATCCTGGAGAGAGAGGAAATATAGCACATCCAGGACCAAGTATTCCCAGGCTAGAATGAATGCCTGCCGAACAAGGAAGGATGTCCGGGGGATTCTAGGCTTTGCTTGCTCGGTCAGGAACTTTGGATGCTCTGGGATATTCTTCACTCTCCAGGCTGTGTTGATGCCACGTAGAGCGAAGAAGACACTAGTCGAGGTATGCCAGGTTTGGGCAAATATTGATTCTGAATTTGTGACGATGCCTCCGCGCACAAGATCATCGCGATCCAGAGGATTGATGACCAGGACATTTGTAGCCTGGATTACAGCAACGAAAATTTGGGACCCGGCCTTACTGTAACGGACAGGGCTGACTGAGATACCCTTCGAGACGAGAAAGAACTCATAGGCAAAGCATAAGGAAAATATTAGATAAATGGGACGAATATAAGAGCGTTTGGGGGTCAGGAGAAGCAGTAGTGAGGGAGGCACGCTTTGGGCAAAACAGATAAGAATAGCTTTTGAGAATAGTGACAGGCCCATGACTGATGGAGAGGATGCTGTCTTGCGCTTGTAGAAGTTACTGAAGAGGAAAAAGAATGGCAATCAGTCGTGAAGAATGTTGGCATCACTCCCCTTATCTGCGGACCCATTCAACAGATTTACTAAATCATACTAAGAAACTAAAATAATTAAGAATTTCTAGTTTACCAAAATCATTTATCTTTTCCATTAGTAATATGTGGATAGCAAGTACTCTACACCTCTTTTAATTTTTTTCAAGCAAGCATCTTCTCTTTAGCCGATGTATCCAGCTGAATGGGTCCTCGGAGCAGAATTTAGTGCATTAGGACCTTTTCATATATGTTTCGAGGGTACTTGGGAAGGTCCTTTCTCGGAGTATATAGTTGCCACGAGAGCCCAAATATCCTCGTGTCGGAAATACCTATAAAGCCAATTGTGCATAATTCTCCTTCATATTCAAGTCAGATAACAATATGGGGGTTAGTCCAAGACACATTCTTCTTTCCTTGCCGCTCTTCGCGATTTACGCCATGTACCACTTTTTCCTTCACAATGGCGCTGTTGATTCATTGGAACGAGTCAAAGCTGCAGGCATGCTGCCTGGGGAAGACAATGTCCCTCTGCGTTTTACCTATACTGGTATCCAGGCTGTGGATAACTTCTGCATTGAAGTTGTGATAGGTTTCTGGCCGCTGAGCCGGGGTACTTTGTCGGCCCATTCCCTCTACTGTGTTCTGCTCTTTTTTACGGCCATAATTCCCGCGTGGATCCTTTTCTTCCTGCAGTCAGCCCAACGATCGACCCCACTGCAGGCAGCATGGAGGTACAGTGTCCTCTCCCCCGATGCCATGAATATGCATTAACCTCAATAGGACATGTTTGCTAGCGGTTATTGCTCAAATCATCGGGCCAGGCGTTTTCTTTCCCATGTATACAGCCTGGGACCTTTTTATGGGACCGCATTCAAACGTGCCCATCGCGGGAAGCACCCTTCACTTCAGCCAGATCACAATTCCTGTTTCACTTATGTTGGGTGGCGTTCTTCCAGCCCTGACCCTCCTACTCCCTAGTCCGTCATGGATGACATACGATACAAAACAGTATCTTATTGTCGTCATACAGCTATGGCCTGTTCTGGTGTCCACTGTCATCCAAATTCTGGGCCCACTTCGAACTGCAGCTCAGGAACGCCCCCATCGGAAATCACATCATGGGTCTCTCTACCGATTCGCATTGACTTGTGCCTCTGTATCCCACCTCGGGGTCTACACTGTGGCAGCTGCTTCGGTGATATTTCCTACTCATTTCGGTCGTGCTCTTTCGGCAGATATACACCCCTTTCGGCTCATGCTCCCCGTGCTCCCTTGGTCCGGTACGCGGACGGACTCCGTTGAGGAAGGGGTGTTTTGGCTTTTGCAATGGGATTACGCTGTTGCGAGTGTGTCGGTCCTCCTCTGGGCAGTGGAGCACTTCTTTCGTGAAAAGTGGAGACGCGTGGAAAAGGTGGACTGGACTTCGTTCGCCCTTAATCTGTTTATACGAGTTGTGTTCTGTGGGCCATGCGGTGCTGCGGTACAGCTGATGTGGGCGCGAGAAAACATATTGCAACGCGATGACGGAGATTTTGAAGGTGAAAAGAGACCCGTGGCATAATCAAACCAGATAGGGAAAAGGAGAGCGGATGGGCTATCTTGATTGTGATCATAATGAAGAAGACAAATAACTCATCAACTAAGAACAGCCACACACCACCATCCAAAAAAATTCGTAAGAGTCGCCCATCTGTCAATCCTTATTTTGTCTGGACCCGATGCATTTCCCCTGTCGAGCAGCTGCAGGCTCCACGTCATCCGTCGATCGTTTTAAGCTTCAGCCTTGCGCTTATACTTATGGTTTCCTCCCCGAACCCAAAGTGCCGAGCGGGTCATTCCTCAACTAGCCGGCTGGAACCCACATGTTGGTTCATTGGAAGTTTGTTGGGCCGTGTTGTCGACGAAACAAACTATAGTACAGGCTTTAATCACTAGTGCGTGGCGATTACCTAACTTAGTTATCCCCTGATTCTACTAATCATACATTGAGGTTTAACACCTTAAAGCATCGGGGTTTGTTCTATTTAAGTCTGCCTTGGTCTAGAAATCCTTTATAAAACGACTGAGGTCGGTGGATTTTGGGATCTTGGAGAATTGGAAGGCAAATGGGCAAACCTGCAGGTTTCGTTTGGCTGGTTCCCACTGTACAGGTTCCTGCGGGCTATCGTGGGGCCTCCTGCAAACTACCTCTACTCCGTAGATACCCCTAATTCGCCGTAGTCATTGCAAGATCAATCACAATAATCTCCTACCCTGCATATTGCGATCATCGGATCTTCAGCTACTCATGCACCACCCCCCCACAGTCTACCATTGTTGTCAATTGTGACATTGACCCACTAGGTGGTTGGATCAGCGCAAGGTCGTGTCAAGTCGATGAATGATCTGCAAATCCTACACCTTGAGGCTTCTTACCAGTGGACTACCCTGGAAGTACAGTATGTACTATATATATCTTCTATCCCTGGGAAGCCATTATAGAGAAAGTTTAAAAGAGCGGCGTGTTTGATCATGTATTGTAGGCGCCTGTTTACGGGGTTTAGATAATGATCGTGATATACTCTGCGGGAGTGTACGGAGACCTTTGTTAGAGGAAATATCGTTGTCGATCATTGAACATTATCATCCCTGACCATAGGGGATGAACAGCGGGAATTTCGGGATGCTTGGGTGTACTGTCAGGAACGCTGGGCGTCTCCCACGAAAGTAACAGCCATAGGCCCCATGACTAATTTGAGACAGAGAAAATGTCCGTATATTACGGAGCAGACCAGAATCATTTGCAAGCCAGCCAATCCCTGAGGATTTTGTTCACCTCCGCCGGCCTCTCCCACATCGCAAAATGACTCGCCCCGGTGATCTCCTTAAAGGTCAGATCCGGAACAAACTTCGCCATTGACTCCGCCATCTCACGGGTAATAATGAGGTCGTTCGACGGCCAGATGAACATGGTTGGGCAGTGAATCTTTTCATCCTGACCCCTCTGCTGGAGGAGTACCTGGTCATCCTCATGGTTTTGCTGGCCGCACCGATAGAAGTTCACTTTCTAGGTATCAGTCCTGAGCTTTTCATCATTCTTCCGAGACCACGGAATGTACTTACAAGGACCGGCTAGGCCGGATTTCGAGAACTGATCCACATAAAACTCGAGCTCACCCTTGTCGAGTAATATCGATCGTTCTAAATGCGGAATCAAGTCAAATTTCAGGCCCTCCAAGGAGGTACCAAAGTCCCCATTAGGCAGCTGCCCACCGTAGAGGGCGTTCAAGACGTGCTTCACCCCATCACTGGTCTGAGAATGCTTCTCAACGTCCCCGCTTATGAATTGAAGGGTGTATGCTAAAGACGGGTCTTTCTTCACTCTTGTCTCAGGATCAACCCATTCTGTGGGGATTCCAACATGGGGAACGCAGAGAGTGAACAAATGAGATACCACCTCGGGGTGCCAAAGAGCTAGCCTGTAGGCAAGAAGTGCTCCCCTGTGGCACTGGAGTTAGCCTTCAGTCTACACAATATGATGTAGATGCTTCGCTTTGGATTTCTTTCCAAGGGTATAAACAAACATACCAATCAAACCCACCAACGATGACCTTTTCACATGAGAGGCTTCTTATTAGCTCCTTGAAGTCGTCGGCATGACTTTTCATGCTATACGGAGCGAGAGTGTCTTTGGGGGCGTCCTACATTCAGTCAGTACTGCCAGGGTATGGCCACTCGGTAAAAGACGGGGTATGACTACTCACCGACGCCCCATATCCAATACAGTCAGGGCATATAACACGGAATCCCATGGAAAGTAGTGTTGGGATTTGCCGACGCCATGATATTGAGAGATTGGGGAACCCGTGAATCTATCATTCGTTAGATATGACGATGTATGCTTTTTCAATCACGCCTATACTTACCAGAAGGATAGTATTCTTATATCCTCCCTCCGGCTCTGCCAAAAGATAGCCTATGCATTCAAGTTAGCAATTCTATGATTGAAAAAATCTGGCTCCAGGGTTGGTCTCTACCGTATGTTTTGCCATTGATTTGCGTCGTATGATATTGAACGCGTGGGTCGTTCTCGATCTTGATGGAGTCAACAGTGTTGAAAGTTATCGTTTGGTACGTGGCAAATAAAAGCCGTCGAAGGGTAGGCTTTATTATGTCCAACATGTTTGTATGACCATTTAAGCTGGCTTGACTGCTGTTCCTCAAAAAGAATCTTTTTAGATGATATCTTGTACGGAGTAAGGTACCTAGACAACCCACTGGGTAATTGCTAGTCCATGTTCAAGAGTTATTAACATCACGTAATTCGGGTCGAAGTTTAAATAGTAATTAATTATTCTTTACTTTATTTAATATTACTCTTTTTTTTTTTGTTAAATAATCCAAGATGACGTTTGTTTTTTTCATTAGCAATCACAGAGGTGTTGCCACGGAGTAACTACAGGTACACACGCTTGCATTTTCCCAGCGGCAAGTCAGATCGGCCTTGGCCCCTGTTCTTAGGCCTACTAGTCTCAACTTTGTTTTTTTCATTTTCATTTCCTTTTTTTGGGTAACCGTCCTCCAGCTGCAGCATATTTGGGGCTGCAGATCATGTTGGCCTTCAGTTGGGGGTAGCCGTATACATCTATGTGACAAGTCAGCTAGATGGGCCGCTGACCCTGGCCCCTATTCTCATGCTAACAAACTCGTCCCCACCATAGCTTTTTGGATATTCAGGACTAACGACGCCCGGAAGTTCAAATCAAAGATATTTATTTACCCCTTCGAGCAAATGCTGAAACTCACATACATGCCTAGATATCAAAGTTCGACTGCTTATAAATTATTCAATATAAATCCTGTAATTCGAAAGATTCATGCCTTGTATACGACTGCATTTCTTGCCGCCATCAGTGATTCCACTAATTTGTAACACAGGGACTGTCTTGAATGGTCCAAGATGGACCAGTTATTTGCTCAGGCACAAACAGATGCATGATAGCTGCATATTCCCGATATGGCAAGCATCGGATTGGAAAGCTAGAATGTTGGCAGTGCAGATCATTTATTCTACTCCAAGCTGAAGAGAGATCCTATTTCTGTTGGCCCAATCATCTCCATCTACGCAGATAAGAGTTCGCCTCGTAATAGTCGGTGGAGCCTGCAGCATCAGATCTAAACTCCCTATAGGTGAAGTGACGATAAGACGACAGTGCTCCCAAACTTGACTGTATTAGCAACCGGCCGGGGTTGAATGGGACAAACCCCCAAACTGTACGAAATGAAAGTTTACATTCAGAAGGTACATCGCATCTGTCAAAACAAAAATCGAAAGATGATGGGTCTTGAATCGCCCACCGTGGAGCTCTGTATGCAGCCGCGAGCCACAATCGGACCGAACAGAGGATCCCGAGTCAATAGGCCCGCCAGATTAGGTTACAGGTGTTCTCCACGTATGCATGGCGGTGGGTCGGGTCCGAACTCAGATAACTGGGCTTGATCGACCTCCCTATTTGTGTAGTTGCCGGAAAAGGAAACCTAATCGATGCACTAGACCGGGTACTAGGACAAAACCCATTATATGGATCATATGCACTGAAGATAAAATGTATAGAATACTTGTAATACGATAAGGTGGCGTCAAACAATTACTCCGTAATATCAGCCCAGTCGTAGCTCCCCTGAAGTTACACTGCGTTCTCCACAGAGCGATTAGGTCTTGTCTATACCTTTGTCTGCTGGAGCTGAAGGACGCGCGATTCTTACACATGTTAAAGAGTAGCACTGTCTTCCGTCATTTCTTTGTCTAATGCATGCAGACAGTCAACAACATGGAGTCAAAGTTCAAGGTCATTATTGTTGGAGGCTCCATATCGGGCCTCACCCTCTCTCATTGTCTGAATGCCGCCGGAATCTCCAATATCGTTCTTGAAAAGCATACGGATATTACCGCCCAGGTTGGTGCTTCGATTGGGGTTCTACCAAACGGCGCAAAAATTCTCGACCAGTTGGGCCTCTTCAGTCGCATTGAGAAACTGATTGAACCACTCACGCGTGCTCACATAGCCTATCCAGACGGATATGTGCTTGCTAGTGACTATCCAGTCACAGTGAAGGAAAGGTATTATACGATCTGTTCTCCAGTTGAGGTTGATGAGTACTCTAATATTTATATTCCATAGATACGGGTATCCTTTGGCCTTTCTCAGCAGACAAGAACTTATCGGAGTCCTCTACCACTCTTTTCAGGATAATTCACACATCCGTACGGGCCAACAAGTAGCCAAACTGGAAGATCTAAAGGATCGAGTGCGTGTGACTACAAAGTCTGGAGTCACATATGAGGGAGATCTAGTTGTGGGTGCAGATGGGGTTCACAGTCAAGTGCGGTCGGAGATGTGGTCTTTCTCGAATTCCCCTTACCTTGGGAGAATCTCATCGCAGGAGCAGAAAGGTATACCTACAAACCCAACATATGCACGCTCATTAGATTATTCTGACGCCTTTAAAAGGATTGACGGTAGAATTCTTATGCGTCTTTGGAATTTCATCGGCCGTGCCCGGACTCGACATTGGAGAGCAAGTGGCCTGCTTTCACGATGGCTTCACAATCATGACATACCAAGGCCTGGGAGGACAGGTATACTGGTTCATTGTTCAAAAGCTTGACCGGAAATACACATACCCCTATCACCCGTCTTTCTCCAAACAGGACGCTGTCGATGTGTGTGAGCGACTGGGAAATGTCTGGCTTCGCGATACGGTGCACTTCCGCCACGTCTGGGCGAACCGGGAAACGTTTGCCGTGACTCCATTGGAGGAAGGCATAGTCCGTCCCTGGCACTCCGGTCGAATGGTCTGCATTGGCGATAGCATACACAAGGTAAAATTCACCCAGACGCTCTGCATACCGAGAAGATGCGCTGATTGATTCTTCCCAGATGACCCCCAACCTCGGACAGGGCGCCAACCTTGCCATCGAAGATGCAGCCGAGCTAGCCAACTTCCTTCACGCCATGACCAACAAAATGGGATCCGCCAAACCATCACGACAGCACTTGCACGACATCCTCCATGCGTACCAGACAAAGCATGTGAAAAGAGTGTCACATGTTTGTTACCTCTCGGCGTACCTGGCGCGATTGCATTCCCGTCAGGGACTCATACATATCATCATGGGCCGCTACCTTCCGCCGATTCTCAAGGATATCCCGGCTGACTTGATTTCGAATGTGGTTCACGACGCGGTGACGCTTAGTTATCTCCCCAATCCAGGGCGGGAGGCAACTGGATGGAGCATGCTGAGGAATCTTAAAATAGCTGGGCTGGTTCTGACGGTTGCGGTAGCCTTTTTGCTAACTGCAATGGTGCTACATCATTTCATCTGATATATAGTTGGTTCTACGGGCGTTTCTTTCCGTGATAGCTTGTACATAATGGAGAGTATGGCGTGATTTGGAAATAGTCGATGGGTGACTTTTCTTTTCCTTGAATGAGAGACCTTTTTGAGATCAAATGCCGATGTGCCAAAGCAATTGACATCAATTCATATTAGAAATAAGATGAACATTGAGTTTCAAGGAAATTGGAATATAGATCCAATTCAAGAAACCATCTTTAGGCTTCTCCATGGCTCTGCATTAATCCAGTTCCGCCCAGACCCCATTCTCCGCCAATTTCCTTGGCAACCTGGATTCTTGGTATGATGTTGGTCCTCCTCGTCCATAACAAAAGGGGGAGTCTCCCGTTCACCTAACCAAAGCGCTTCCGTCTCTCAACTATGTATGGTAGTGGTACGTTTGAGGCTTAAAAAGACTCTACTTATCCTTCAAGCATCTAGTCGAAGGCCGTGTCATCTCTCACTTGCGTCCTAGCACAACATTGTAAGCAGTCTTGTAAGTAGTCTACAGACTTCTGGTTCGGAGTCTCTGGTCTGAAGGAGCTTTGACTCTCCATCTTCCAACAATCGCCAGGTTTCCAGATGCACCAGAATGTGTAGATGGAATGTGATTGGATGCGGAAATAAAGCTGTTATCAGACTCGTGTCGGCCGATGCGCGTCTTATCGGGCCAAGAATGGCGTTGCACAGAAAACCGAGTGGCAGAGATATGTATCTCTCCGCAGCGATGATAAGAGACATACAATAAAATATGTCCCATCTGCTGATAGCTTGGGCTCGTTCACCACTCTTCTTACCATGGGACTTCGCGAAAGATTGCAGGTGAAAGCAGGAGACGCCTCGCTGTCAAACGGCGTACAGTCTAATGCAGATCTCGATCCAGTCCCGCGGGACTCTCCCAAGCGTACTTGGAGATGGCCCTCGTTGACAGGATTTTGGATAGCCGAGGCGTTTAGTATCAGCATGTATCAAGGTACGTGGTTCATGGCCTATCCCGGTCCCCACTGTCAATGCTAATCAATTCTCTCCATGAAGTAACATCCACGTCGGTTAGTAAAGGACTGAATGCCGGACTCGCCATCGCTGCTGTGGTCATAGGCCACATCTTGGTCTGTGTTCCGGTAATTCTTGACGGGTATGGCGTACACGATGTCGAACAGCGAATGCGTGCTCACTCTCATCAGTTATGTGGGTGCTATCTATGGCATCAATTTCCCAATCTTAACCCGGGCCAGCTATGGGTTACGGGGGAGTCTATTCGCTGTATTTGGTGCGCTGCATAGCTCAACATTTATCGCCCTAGGCTAACCTGCTCAGTCCGAGGCATCGTCGCCATCATCTGGTTTGGAACCCAGACCTACCAGGCCGGCCAATGTGTATCGGTGATGATTTCAGCCATATGGCCCTCGTTCCAGCATCTTCCCGACAAGTTACCAGCCGGTTCTCCGGTATCATCGTCGGAGCTGCTCTGTTTTTTCCTCGCCATCATCATACACCTACCCCTGCTATATCTGAAAGTTTCTAGCCTCCGCTACCTCTTCATCGTCAAGATGTGCGTTATGCCCATCTTTGGGATTGTTCTTTTCGCCTGGGCCGTGGCCGGTGGTATGCACTTCCCCTAATTGATCTCAGTTGGCTAGAGACTGACGGCACAGCTCATGGTTTCGGTCCGATATTTTCGAAACCGAGTGTTATTAGCGATGGCACACCGGTAGTGGTGGTTTTCTTTCAATGCGTCACAAGTACGATTGGACCAAAAGCGACTCTGGCGCTCAGTATGTTTCCCGGCAGATATCGCCGTCTCCGTCTAACTAGTCTAGACATGCCCGACTTTACTCGATACGCCAAGAAGCCTCGGGAAATTTTTTGGAGTCAGCCGATCGGACTGGTGATATTAGTGTCCCTCTGTGGTGTCCTGGGCGCCACAGTCACCAGCGCCACCGAGATCATCTATGGGAAGAGGACTTGGAACCCTTTGGAGGTGGCTCTTCTCTGGGAGAACCGAGCGGCTCAATTCTTCACGGCGCTTTGCTGGTTTGTTGCATGTGTTGGCACCAACATCTCGGCCAACAGTGTTTCTTTCTCCAACGATATATCGTTGTGGTTTCCAAAATACATCGATAGCCGGCGAGGTGCATTCATTTGCGCCTTCCTGAGTATTCTCTCGATGCCGTGGTATATCCAGCACTCGTACGTCTTTGCCCCTTTCCAAGATAATCCGGTGCTGACAACTATAGCGCCGCGTCGTTTTCGGCATTCCTCGGAGGATACTCCCTATTCCTCGGCTCGCTGACCGGTGTGATTGTCACGGACTATTGGGTTTGTCGGAAACGCAAGCTCAGAGTTCGCTCGTTATATGAACGTGGCACTCACAGCTTCACAGCTGGCTTCAATATCCGCGCATTTATCGCGTTCATTTGCGGGATCGTTCCAAACATGCCCGGTTTGGCCGCAGTATGTGGACAGACCGGTGTGCCAAAGGGCGCACGCTACCTCTATTCCCTCAGTTGGTTGGTTGGTATCCTAGTATCCAGCGTGGTGTATTGGGTGCTGTTTAAGATCAAACCATTCCCGGTGGATGAGCAGGAGATCGAGATACTGGAGGGAGTGGAGCACTCACTGGATAGTAAGTCTGTGCCGGTGTCAGTAAAGGAAAGTTCTGTTTAGTTTGTGTTGTTGTTATTTGGTTGTGTCCTGAGGTGTATACACGCATTACCTGCGTATATACTAATGGATGTCATTCTCTCGAGCTCATGAAAGATCACCCCATATCAACACCAGGTCCATTTCATTCCCAGTATCAGACGACACTCATGTTCTGCCCGGGAAGCGCAGGCGAAACGGAATCGAATTGATTCCTCTCACATGATTATACTGCACTACACATAGTCCTGACCCCGAGCCATACGGGTCACCCTAGAACTCATATACATCCCCTTCTTTGCAGTCCGAGAGCCCGTGCGTAGGATGCCAACTAGATGGTGGACACCAGCGATGACACCATCGATCACTTGGACATCCTTTCCGACGGCAGTCTCCACGGCAGTCTTCAGGGTTGTCATGCCTGCGCAGCCCAGAGTCAGTGTATCGGCCCCCTTGTCCACCAGCTCACGCGCCGCACGACACATCGCTTTAACCACAGCACCCTCTTCTTTTCCTTCAAGCTCCAGTACTCCGAGACCACAGCTTTTTACCCCAACGCAGAATCCCTCCAAGCCATAATTACGAACAGCATCCGTATGCATAACCTGCGACCGTGCAGATGTGGCCACAACCCCGAACCGGTTCCCTACCATTCGAGCAGTGTACAAGCTAGCTTCCATGATGCCAATCACGGGGGCCGTCAACTCTTCCCTCAGAGCCCGGATGAGAGGATGATCGCTGTAGCAGGCCACCAAGAATGCATCATATCGATCAGACAGGGGAAGAATTTCTCGGGCGGCTGCAGCGGCGCTCAACACTCCATCCAAGTGGCCCTCAACGGCTGTAGGCGCGGGAGCCGGGGCAGTAAAGCCATGGACTTCCACATCAGAAGGCAGAGTAGACTGCACTGTCTTCAGGCAGTTGTCAGTCATGAACTTGGACGAGTTCGGATTGACAAGCAGAATCCGATACTTTTTCTGCACGGGTAGTGAACTGCTCATGCCGTTCGCCTGTCCGCCAGACGAGTCAGACGCCGCGGTGTTCTCCAATGGGGGCTCAATAACCCCAGTCTGGGATAGGATTCGCCCGTAGTGCTCGACACGACGGTGACGGGCAAAGTCAAATGTCCGCTGCTTTCCCGGGCGACAGAGAAGCAGGTCACAGTCGGCAATGATGACTTCATCTGCAACGGTCGTGCTTTCCGCCAAGATGCGACCTTCCGGGTCGACAATCATAGACCCAGCAATCAACGGGTATTTCCCATCGTCCAGGCCGCAACGAGCGGCGGAAACAGAGAACGTAGCGTTGGTGTACGAATGACACTGCATGACCAGTCGATGATGGAAGAGGGACATCTCCTCTGCCTCCTTGGGATCCATATCCGCAGAAAGTCCCCAGAACTGCGGCGCATACCCGTTTGTGTTGTATCCGCAAAGGACGACTTCGACGCCCTGCAATCCGAGCACCCGCCAGCTCTCCGCCCACCGGCGGTCGTTGCAGATCATCATTCCCATGATGGGGTCTGTTTCACCTTCGGAGATGAGGCCTGGAACACGGAAGGCGTTGAAGCCCAGGTTCCCAGGCTTGAAATAGCGTTTCTCCAGCTGGTTCACCGCAGTAGGGTCGGGCAACGGCTCAACGTCGCCGGGCAGGTGGATCTTGCGGTACTTAGAAAGGATGGACCCCGTTGCAGCGTGATAGTATACACATGTGTTGTAGTGTTCGCCGTCGTCTGTCGCTTCGGCAAAACCGACGCTAATATCAACTCCTCGCTCATGGGCGAAATCAAACAAAGCTTTGGTGTTGGGGTTGGTGCGGATGTCCCCATGTTCAAACCAGGCGTCTAGTTCTTTTTCATCGAGAATCAAATACCGAGGAAAGAAGGTTGTAAAGCTGGTCTCAGGGAAGAGGACCACCTGCGCTCCCTTGTCGGCGGCGTCGTTGAGCAGCGCCAGCATGCGCCGAACAGTGCCTTCTCGTTTATCCCATGAGTTGGTGGTGCCCATCTGGGCGGCGGCGATCCGAACTGTTCGACTCATGGTTATGGATGTGCGTATAGCGTGGTTACGAGCAGGAATGAGGGGGTATCTAGCGGATTATCCTCTATTGGTAGATTGCTATATATACGACGGGGTTATCGTGCCGGAGATATATCCGATGCATGATCCCCATACAGAATCCTGATAGACAGTAACGATGAACTAATGAGAACAGCAGCCTTCGGTGCTTCCGCCGTATCGCATCCTCTGGCGATATTGGGCTATCTTTCGAACTATTCTTATCAGGGTCGGCCGATGGATGATAAACACCTCCTCCGTGAGGGGTAGATTAATACCGAAGGATTGCCAGTATACCTCGGAAAGGTCATTGAAGCCTAGTATTCTTGTTGCATGAGTTTCTTATCACCATGCAGATTACCAGCGGCATCGAGTTGATTGTCACCAATGCGACGATTGTATGCACCCTCATGTCCATCTTCTCCCTCAGGACTAACAACAACAGGTAACCGCCGCGGACGTCCTACCGGACCAAGACATTGCAATTTCCGCGGGGAAAATAGTCTTGCTTGGCCAGAGCCTGACAGCTCTCTTTCCCACCGCTCCAACCCTCGATGCTGAAGGGGCGTATGTTTGCCCCGGAGGCGTTGACAGTCATGTCCACCTACAGCAGGACAACAGTCCAACCGGTGATACCTGGGAATCGGGGACTCGGTCGGCCATTGCTGGCGGGACGACCACGGTGATTGCATTCGCCAGCCAGAAACGTACGGATGACAGTCTATTCCCCGTGGTTGAAGAATACCACCGTCGGGCTGCGGGTAAAGCATATGCGGACTATGGATTCCACCTCATCCTCACCAATCCGACCCCAACGGTGATGAACGAGGAGCTCCCCGTCATGATGCGAGAGGGTATCAGCTCCGTTAAACTGTACATGACTTACCAACCCATGCGTCTACGCGATCGCGAGTTGCTGGACGTTTTTGAAGGCACTAGACGTCTGGGGATGACCACCATGATCCATGCCGAAAATGCCGATATGATCGAGTGGATGATGGAGAAGTTGGAGGCTCGAGGCCGTACAGAGCCTTACGCGCATGCACTCGCGCGGCCCAACATAGCGGAGGACGAGGCCACATACCGTGCCATCTCCCTCTCTCAACTGGCCGATGTCCCCATTCTTATTGTGCACATGTCTTCCAAGGTCGCTGCATCGCATGTCCGACGCGCGCAGACCCGTCTGCTACCCATCATGGCAGAAACGTGTCCCCATTACCTACGATTTACCAGTGAGAAGCTGAGGGGAGAAGGCTTCCAGGGTGCGAAGTGTGTTTGCTCGCCGGCCTTGCGCGAGGATCCGATGGATCTGCAGGCCATGTGGGATGGGCTGGTGAATAACACGTTCACTGTCGTGTCCAGTGATCATGCACCGTCCAAGTGAGATTTGTCGTTCCTTAGGATCTATTTTTATTGCTAATGTCTGAAGATTCGATCACCCATTGGGCAAGAAAGCAGGAACCTCTACTTTTACGAAGATACCCAATGGTCTTCCAGGACTCGAAACCCGCATGCCTAGTCTCTTTTGCGATGGCGTCCTCACGGGGCGTCTTTCTATTCAGAAGTTCGTGGAACTGACTAGTTCCAACCCTGCAAAGCTGTATGGGCTCGGGTCTACCAAAGGCACTATTGCTCCCGGTTTCGATGCTGATTTGGTCATTTTCTATCCTACACCTGAACAAGTTGCCGCTAATGGAAAGGGAAGAGCCATGACGCCGTTCCATCTAGAAAATTCCATGCTGCATCACGATATTGACTACACCCCATTTGAAGGTATTGAGTTCACCAACTGGCCTCGATACACGATTCTCCGCGGCAAGGTGGTTTGGAATCGAGATCAGGGTGGTGTCATTGGCAGGAAAGGGGACGGGATGTTCTTGAAACGGGGAAAGAGCTCGCTCAGCAGGCCTCGGGGGGTCTTTGTCAATGAGTTCGATCCATATCGGCAATGATCATGTTTTTCTACAGGATTATGTACAGTTCCTATCAGTACTCCTCAACCCACTGGGCCATCTGATTGGCGACTTGGTGTTGCGGCTGAAAAGCCAGATGCATGAAGCACTGGCGCAAAGTTATTCCCCCGTTTGTGGTTATCGAGCTGTGGTCGACGACTGGGCTGTACTCCAGTCGCCAGGTATTAGCGGGACCAGGCACTTGGCGCAGAAAAATGGTCTCCTCGTAATTGGACATAAATCCATAGGCCATATTGGTGCCCTGCATATACTGAGCGATTTGGCCTATATAACTGTCAAAACTTTTCAAGAGCTACTCCAAAAGGTTGACTTACCCAATATGTCCCGTAGATCTTGCTCCTCACTGATATTGCTTAAGGAGTGAGCAAGAACCCAGGGAGTTTTGAGCTCCCCAACAAATAGCAGCTGAGCATTGGACCTTCTCAACCCAGCCACGTCTGGCACTTTGTTGTAGATCGTAGTCGAGGCCCGAAACCCCCCCATTGGGAGTGAAAGACAGAGAACATGACCTGACTGATGTGCTGCTTCCAACGTCCCTGCACCAGGTCCCATCTCCGCTTCACCAGAGACTGGTCCGCCCTGACCGTGATGCGCAGATACGCGTGAATGCCTTGGGTGTATTTGGCGAACGTCAAAACAGCTGGTGTCGGTCTTGGGACACTAGCAGAAAACTATTGACCGGTTAGTTAGAATTCTATTATAGAGTCCTTGGCAGTAAAACGCACTGCTCGTTGAAAATGGCGGCATCTCCAAAGGGCTTCACGGGCCATCGGTAACAGGGGAGGGGGTTGCTCGCGTTGGTTGCTCCAGGGGGGCATTGCAGCGCCACGCTGCTGATGGTCAATTGACCTGTTTCTCCACTGAAAACGTCGATGCGTTTTTGAACGTCTTGATTTCTAGAGCGATGTCTCACTAGTGATATCAGCGTTAAAGTCGATACTACTGAAGCTGCGAGGAGGCTCTTCATTTCTCCTTGTGTGTATGTGCGTTGGGCTAGAGGTCGGTTCTGAGGTCTGGTGGGAGGTTCAACTTGCGCCATGCTGCTGATGGTCGATTGACCTGTTTCTCCACTGAAAAGGTCGGTGCGTTTTTGAACGTCTGGCTCCCTAGAGCAATGTCTCACTCGTGATGTCAGCGTCAAGTCGATGCAATTAAACCTGCTGTACCTACAGTCCTTGAGTATATGTGATGGCTTGGGTTCTTAGACCACAGAGACTGCCGCATCAGCGAAAGATTCATACCCATTGCATTTGCCAATGAGTCCATTGGCGCGATTCTGCAACGAATCGGATGCAGTGTATGGCGCTGCTCATGGTATGGGGATCTCCTGTTGAAGGATTAGAAATCCAATTCCGACGGTTTTCTCGAAACCTTGGTGGGTGCCATGGCGAGACTGGGATGATGGATGAGGGATGAGAAGGCCGGTGAGATCCCTTTCTTCGACCAGTTCAATTCTACGGATCTTCACATGATTGAATCTGCCGTCTGATGTCAGCTCTTCACCTACGACTCCACTGTAGTACCACAGTTAATACCTTCCCTGTGTGGCAATTTGTCCAGTATCGTCACCTTATATCAGTTAAACAAACCAGTCTTCGCCATATATCTAGAAGGATTATATGGGAGGTTTCCGCTATTGGAAAGTTGGGAGATCAGTGAATATCTTATGCAGGGGTGCGAGATTGCGGAATCTGGGGCTTTGAATAGACTCATCATTTAATTGGGGACCGTAGTCACCGAAGATTGGGAAGACACAGGAGGGATACAACCTAACTGGGGCTTAAGGGCGAACCACGAATGAAAGGCCAGAACAGCATTCATAGACAGGCATGATAGAAGCAGTGGACGTTGCATGTCAAGTACAATTTGCTGCGGTTAGGGAGTTTGAATAGAAATATCTTGACAAAACGCAATTTGATATCACAAGAGATGGAAATCATAGATACGTGATTAGAACGGGCCAATAGACGCCATGAACAATTCCCAAGGCAACATAAAGCGCGGATATCCTGGTAGATGTATCGCATGGTTCACAAGGATCTCTGCTTGCCACCCCACGCTTTTCATCATGCCCCATTCCGACATATTTAGACCCCGATCATGGAAGAAGATTAGATCCCCTGCATCGATTTCGTCACGACCCGGACATTCGTACAGGCCGGTGAACCACGCCAACAGCAAACAGGACAGGACGAAGAAATGGTATGGATAGCCTCAACAGCAGCACGTGTCGGCGCATTCAACACAGGTCTCGCAGCACTCCTGGCACAAGAAGCAACAGCACAGCGTCATCAAACTGGACCGCGTCAGTCATCGGTCGCGACGAAAGGGGTTGGGGGTATGAACCAGGTGGTAAGACAGCCATGGTCGGACTTCTTTTCCTCGGGTGGCGGCGGCTGCTGGTACTGCATCGGATAGGGCTGCGGCGGGGGGTACTGGCCTCCAGGAGGAGGGTAACTTGTCTGTCAGTATGAGGAGATTCGATTCGATCGAGATAAACGGCAACTCACTATCCTTGAGGGGGTTGCTGGTACGACATGGTGGATGGTACGATCTGGGGCAGGTTGGTATCGACGGGATCACGAAGGAGGACCGTGTATTTCAGGAGTTATATAGGGAGCCCGCAGTCCAGCCAGGCAGAAGAAATACTGGGCCATCAGCCCTGTCGGTGGGTGCAACATTGGCGCTGGCTGCTCTTGGCCCTGCAACGAGATGGAAGACCGACCCCACCTCCACCAGGACGATTGGATCCGGGGCTGGCTACAGATATACATGGAGTAGGGGTCTTGCAATCACGCCCCATTACGACCGAGTTGGGTTACCGCCGTGTCTTATGGTTGTGCAACGGGAGATGCTCAGGCCGTATGGGGTCTGGAGGGGAGGCCGTGAAGCGGTACCGTGGCGCCTAGTCTGGGATACAGAGCGCCAAGAGGGCTCCGAATTGGCGAGACAACTCATCAGTGCGGTCAGGAGGTGTGGCTAGGGGTTCAGTATGTGGGATGATAGACCAGGGACATTCCATTGTTGATGCCAAGCATGATAGTAGAGACACTTACCGTCCCTAGACTCGCCCTCTAGGGCTGCCGCTCCACTTTGCCTCGTTTAGGGGTGCCGATTGGCCGGGAATGGTGCTGCCTATTCTAGCCTCTAGGATTTGTTTCTAATCTCGACAGAAATACCTGCATAAGATGCATTGATTTGCTCATTATTTGCTCTACCAAATCAAACCGTTCATGAGTAGAGGATAATTCGCTCAATACATGAATATATCATCATTTGTGTATGATTACATCAGTAATGAACTACTTAGCTACAAATATATTTAGCCGACTTGGAGTCTCCAGATAGCAAAGCCACACCGCAGTCATCAGGTCTACATAACAAGTCAATTACCCAAGCAACTAATACTAAACACTGTTCTATCGGTACGTATAATATCAGCATGTTGGCAAGACAGAGAAACCTTTGGCATGAAAGTCAGAGCTGCATACCGCCTCAAAGTGAAAAGTTTGACCCCTAATCACCATACTAGGCAGACAGCGGTTCGGATGCCCTTTAAAAGTCAAAAAAGCCTGTGAGCTATTTTCATCAAATTAAAAGGCGGACTTAGGTAGGCATTAACGATAATTGACCTCCCATCTTGACGAATATACAAGGCAGAGCCATTAATTACATAGGTTAATCCCGCACTGAACATCAGAAACAAAGAGAACCCAACGCCAACAACAGAAAGGCATAACTAGATATACATTGAATTAATTAATCCGGACTGATGCCAACAGGTTGACTTCCTCCATGGGCTCTTGTTCATCTCCAACCCCGTTCGTCTCGTGGGCCCCATTCATGCCACGCGAATTGATCCCATTCACAACGTTCTTCACCATCGAGTTGACGTTGCCGTTCACTAAAGGCTCGGCGAGAGGAATGGACGGACGAATGTCTCGCACCTCAGTCACCGTAGGCAGCTGTGCCTCGACGCCGCGCGAAATCAACTCGACCTTGGAGCACAGCTTGCGCATCGTGCCCTCGGCAAACGAACGAGACATCGAGTGATTAGAGAAGATCATCTCGATCCGCACCTGCTCACCCACAGGGGTCGCGAGGATGGATAGGTCACAGGCATCTGGGGCCGGGCAGATGAATCCGGGCGCACACTTCAGCGTACGCTCAATGGATAGAGGTTGGCTGGCGTCTTCCCCTCCGAATTCCTGGTACTGGAATACGGAGCTGAACCGGGTCTCCGCGGGCCAGTCAGTACATTTGTCGATAATCTGACGGAATCCCAAGCTCTCATGCGGGATGGTGTCGGTCTGCTGCTGCTGAATCGTCTGCAGCAGGTCCAGAATGGTTTTCATGATACCCATGTTTGCCCGCACCGGCACGATGTTCAGACAAGGGCCCATGATGGCCTCCACGTTGTCCAGTTGGAGATTGCGACCTGAAACCATATGACCGTACACCACGTCCGTGGTAGCGGCCATCTCTCCCAGCACCAAGGCCCATGCGGCCTTGATAACGGTGGCCGCAGTGATACCATGGTTCTTGAAGGCAACCAACGGAACCATGTCGGCAATCATAGTGTTCAGGACGTTCGTAGTGGACATCTTCTTGTGAGAGACGAACTGTGTCATAGCAGACCCAGTCAACAGCTTCGTATAGAAATCTTCCGCTCCCTGGTTTACGTGGAGTTGCATGCGCACAAAGTCGGAGAAATTGGGACGCTTGGGCAGCGTCTCCCCCCGGTAGGCCAAACGAAGATCCTGCAGCAACAGCGGCATCGAAGCACCATCGTATTGCGCATGAGAAACACGCATGATTAGCCGGTGGCGGACCGCACCGTCCTTGATCAGCATAAACCGCACAATCGGCTCTCCCAGGTGCGGTGGACGAGCCAGGTCCTCCCGTACAAGCCTCTCAGACGGATCCTGTTCGTCCTGAATGTGGAAAGTGAACTCTGGCTTGTAGGACTGGAGGACAACCTGCAATAATTGCGATCCGGTGGTAACAAACACAGTCCGGAGGATGGCGTGGTGAGCAATGAGCTTCTCACATGCGACCTGTAACCGGCGGAGATCAATCGGTCCGTCGAAATCAAACACGAGGTAATTGCTCCAACCTCTGGTCTGGTTCAGACCTCCATTGATTGCAAGCGTCTGGAAATCAGTCGATTCGACGACATCCTGGACGGAGGATGCAGGGACCTTCGCCTGCGGCAGCACAATCTCGTTAAGCAGCTGATCCTTGGGGATCGACTTGACGCTTGAGAATGCTTCGAAGGACTGGGGTAACTTCTGCTCCGCCAGAGTCTCCGCAATGGCACTCATGGCCTCAAGAGTCGGATGCTGGAAGACGGTGGCCGTCGATAGGGGAATTCCTTGTGCGCGAGCCGCAGACGCAAGCCGCATGGCTGTTATGGAGTCGCCGCCCAGACGAAGGAAGTTATCATTCAGGCTGATTTGGGCTGTGGGAAGCTTCAAACAGTCAGCCCAGAGTCGCTGGAGCGTGCACTGCATCTCCGTGGTCGGAGGCCGCACATCCACAACAGCACCAGAATACTCGGCCATCTGACGGTGTGTCAACTGACTGCCGCACCGGATCAAGGTCTTGCGGTCTGCCTTCCCAGAGGGCAGCTTAGGAATATACTGCACCGGGAGATAAGCGCTCGGAATCATGTGCATCGGAAGGAACTCGGCAAGGAGATCGTCCAGCCCTGCGACTGCCGCTAGATGCTGCTCACTGGGCGGGGGGAGCAGTTGATCAAGCGCGTTGCTGCTACCCATTCCGTCTTCCATGGTGATTGGGAGGAAAGCAACGAGGCGCGGCTGGTCTGGTGCATCTTTGGGGGTCAGGATATCCACAACCGCGTCCGGCTTCGAAGCCAGGCTCTGTTTGATCCGATATTCGATCTCTCCCAACTCGACACGCTGGCCCCGAAGTTTGACCTGGGTATCCTTGCGGCGCAGGAAGCTCAACGTGCCGTCAGGGTTGTAGCGTACCAAGTCACCGGTCTTGTACACAACAGGCGGCCGAGTGTTGTCGTCGGGGAACAACCACCGAGGGTTTTCAACGAAAGCCGCTTGTGTTTTGGTAGGCTCATTCAGATATCCACGTCCGACATTCCATCCTTCCATGACAAGTTCTCCCACGCTTCCGATGGGGACCAACCGATGATGATTATTCGGCATGACGACCCAAGAAGCTCCGGAGCACGCACGCCCAATGTTCCGAGGATCGGATTCCAGCGTGACGTCGACGTTGGACGTACTGCACACGCAACACTCACTCGGCCCGTAGGCGTTGATCAGCCGGACACGGTGTCCCCAGGTCTCAATGTGAGAGCGCGACATTGCCTCACCTGCAAGGCCCAACGTCTTGAGCGAAGGAACGTCCTCTGGTTTGATGAGATTCACGAAGGAGGGGGTCAGCACGGCCCAATTTGCCCTGGTAGCACGGAACGCTTCCGTCACATCCCTCTTGCGCTGTTCCTCGGATGGCATACAAACGCATCCACCGACAACCAAGACAGTGAGAATTTCTACCAGACTAGCGTCAAAGGTAAAGGATGCGAATTGTAAGGCACGGGTGTCACCATCCATCAGCATCGCTGGGGCATGGGTTATGGAACCAGAGCAATAGGCTCCATGCTGGATGATAGTGCCCTTTGGCTCCCCGGTGCTGCCGGAGGTAAAGATGACATAGGCAGCATTGTCCGGGCTGACCTGGGCTATCGGAGTCACTTCGGAGGTAGATTCCTCCGGAGTGTCTTCGTTCAGAATCACAATGTTGCGACCCTCCGCCACCCTGGTGCAGAGATCATATTGCTCCGGCGAACAAACGATGGTCTGTCCCTTGAGTTTCCTGATCATTAACTGAATGCGACTCTCTGGCTGAGAGGGATCGATATTCAAGAAAGCAGACCCCGACCGAAGGACACCAAGCATGGCAGCCACGGACCAGCGGCTCTTTTCAAAGCAACAGGGGATGAATGTCTCTGGTCCGGCGCCCAGCTCCGCGAGCCGACGAGCCAACCGAGCTGAATGGCGGTCTAATTCGGCATAAGTAAAAGAGCCATCCCAGGCGCAGACGGCCTGGCTCTTGGGCCGCTCGGTAAACCGGTTGGCAATAAGCCCATGAATTGTCTCATTGACCTGGCTCGGGATGTCCTGATTCCATTGGCGGATATTCGCTTGATCCTGAGCGCTGATAAAAGTAAGCTCATTCAATTTGGTCTCCGCGGTCGAGGTGCAGATCTGCTGCAAGAGATGCTCCAGCTGACCAAGGATGCGACGGATGTAGTCTCCGTCTACTAGGCTAGAGTCGTAATGGGCAGCGCAAGCCACGCCGTTGGACTTCAGTGAGCATTCCAGGGTCAGAGCATATGTTCCGAAGTTTGCATTCGCTCCAGAGACAGCTCGGAGGTTTGGAGTCTCGGACGTGAGTACCGGTTCCTTGGCGGGCTGCACAACGAGGAGCGTCTGGAAGTCGCACGCCGAACTGGCCTCAGGGCTTACCCGGCGGATATTCTGCAGGCCGGCTTGTTCATACGCAATAGACTCGGTGGCCTCAGACTGAACGCGCTTGACAAAGTCTCTGACGGTCAAGGTGCTATTATCCGGAATCTTCACGCGCACAGGAACAGCTGCAATACCAGGACCAACCAGGCGATCGAGGTTGGAGACCGGCGCATTTCGGCCAGAAACAATGGTGCCAAAGACGACATCATCTGCTTCAGAGTGGGAGCCGATGAGGATACCCCAAGCAGCCCTGATCATGGACGCTAAAGTGATGCCCGACTGCTGATCGGCAGATTTGATGCTCATTTCATAACCAAAGGTTGCGTCGGACACCGGTTGCTTTGCTGTGGACACCGTGCAGGGGAATTCATTCTGAGTTGCACCGGCAAGGTAGTTTCTCCAGTACTCCTCCGAAGCATTTGCACTGGTGTTGACCACGTAGCTCATGAATTCCTTGAATGTGACATCCTTGGCCATAGGTTCGCCGTGGTACGCTTTGTGAAGCCGGTCAAAGACTAATTCCAAAGTCCAGGCATCGTAGACTGCGTGATGCACGGTCCACACAAAGGTCCATTCGACGCCTTCGTGGACAAGACCGTAGCGAGTAAGGCTGTCTCCACTGCGCATTGGGCGCTCCTTGTCGCTCTGCAGGAAATCCTTGAGCTTCTCGCCAACCTGCCAGTCAATGTCCCCACGGACCACCGCCTGGAGGG
This sequence comes from Aspergillus terreus NIH2624, assembly GCF_000149615.1. Lineage (NCBI taxonomy): Eukaryota > Fungi > Ascomycota > Eurotiomycetes > Eurotiales > Aspergillaceae > Aspergillus > Aspergillus terreus. The sequence goes on from NT_165937.1 coordinate 164,336, forward strand.
ATGTCGACTCTGTCGAGAACACAATCCGCGTACGCAGAATTGGATGCGCATCAACAACCTGCTGACAGGCGCGCTTGAAGCGGTTCACGTCGATATCCTTGCCCAGAGCGAGAGTGTGCTGGGCAATGTACGCGCCATCACGGCTGTCCGAGAGAGCCATTAGACCGTCTTGTAAGGCAGTGCATGGATAAAGATCCTCGATGGCAGAGGCGCTGACTTTGCATTGGGCCGCAACCTTTTCGATTAGGTCATTTGTATCGATTGACTCATCGAGCAGCGAGAAGGGAACGTCTTCAAACTCCTGCGCATCTAGCTTCCACGAAGCTGCGGCCATGTCATCCAAAGTGGGATGGCCGAAAATCTCGCCAACACTCAGTCCCATTGCTTCATCCCGGGCAATGTTGACCAACTTCATCGCATCGATGGAGTTGCCACCAAGCTCAAGAAAGCTGTCGTCGGCAGAGATGGCCTCGGGGGGAAGATCCAGCACCTGCGCCCACAACTTGCGCAAGACAATTCCAGTAGGTGTGGCAGGCTCCTTATGCTCTTTCTTCTTCGCCCCCGTCAATGCGGCGACGGTCAATTGCGATGCATAGTCACTAACGGCTTTGCGATTCGTCTTTCCAGAAGCTGTGAGAGGCATGTGCTTCAGCTTAACCAAGGTAGATGGCACCATGTACCCTGGCAAGGAATTTGCCGCCTGGTCTTTCCATCCACGAGTGGCTTCATCCAGGAGCTGGGAAGAAGTATCGTCGACTTGGTGGAAACCAGCATCGAGACTCTTTTTCAACGCAACGAACGCAGCCAGGAATGGCCTGTCCGGCTGGTCGACCGGCTTCACAAGGCCAACCACCAGCTCAATGCCCTTTGGAAGCGTCTGGCGGAGATGGAACTCAACTTCCTCGAGTTCAATTCGCTGACCACGCAGTTTGACTTGCATATCCTTACGTCCGACCAGGTTGATGCGCCCGTCGGACCCGTAGCGGGCTAAATCGCCAGTCTTATATGCACGCGTCGGGGCTCCATCACGAATTCTCTGAAGCCACGAGGTGTTGGAAATGAACGAGGCGGCGGTCTTCTCGGGTTGGTTGATATATTCGCGCGCCAAAACAGGGCCCTCAACGACGAGCTCTCCGATGGCACCGATAGGAGCGAGGCGATCATCATCTGTCGGATCAACAATCCACGTCGCCACGCCAGTGCCCGTGCCAATTGTGGAGCGGTCAACGGACCCCGACAATTCACCCGTGACGCAAACCGAGGCCTCGCTTGCACCGTACATGTTTAATAGCCGGACATGGCTACGCCACATCTCGAGGTTATCCTGTTGGACTGGTTCACCGGCGAGAAGGAGGGTTTTCACATCGGGGATGTCTTCAGGTTTTACAGAACGGACAAACGAGGGCGTCAGGCATACCCAGTTTGCCTTGAAGTCGCGCATGGCTCCAGCTGTGCGCCCGAGTCGGTCTTCCTTGGAGGGGATACAGGCGCAGCCCCCTTTAAGAAGTGGAGTAAACAGTTCAAAGGTGTTAATAATGAAAGTGAAAGAGGCAAATTGGAATGTTCGAGTGTCGCTATTAATGTTCAGGCGGACAGCATGCTCCTTAGCACTAGAGCAAACTGCGCGATGTTCATGGATGATACCCTTGGGCTTTCCCGTGCTGCCGGAGGTGAAGATGGCGAGCAGGGGGTCCTTGGGCGTTGCGCGGCGAGGGAGGCCATGGCAGGGAGGAAGGCTGTAGATGAAGTCCGCGTCGATCGCCAGTGGCGTGCACCCGGTGCCAGCAAACATCTTGCAATGCTCCGGCGCAGCCAAGACGAAATTTGCGTCCACCTCTTCGATAATCGTGGTCAGGCGATCGATCGGCTGGGCAGGGTCGATACAAACGAATGCGCCGCCGGCTTTCAGCACACCCAGCATGGAGATGGCAGCCCAAAGCGACTTGTCGAAGCAGCATGGTACAAACACCGAGGGCCGGATGTTCTGGTCGATAAGGAAATTCCCTACACGATTTGTATAGTCCACCAGTTGCGCGTAAGTCATGGACCCGTCCCAACACTCCAAGGCGATCTTGTCGGGACAGGTCAATGCGGTCTTATCGATCTGCTCATGCAGGCACTCTTCCACCATGTCTGGAACCGTTCTGTTCCACTGCTGGATCTGCTCCCATGAGCTGTGCCCAAAGAGATCGATCTCCCCGATGGTCGTCTCTGGCGCATCGAGGAATACGCTTGCGACATACCCGACCGCTTCTGCGACGGCGGATGCAACGGGGTCCCCAATGAGGTGTGGCGCGTAGAGGAGGGTGGCTTGCGGCTGCGGGGAGTTGGATACTAGTAGTACAATGGCGGACTATGATCTATTAGCAAGTCTCTAATGACGGAATGCGTCAGTCCAAATCCTACCTTTGTGGTATCTAAGTCATTGATGGCAGAGAAGGATTCTGGCTGCGAAGACTTCCAGACAAGGGTGTTGAAGGACGTGTTCGCGTTCATCCAGTCTGCGGCTGACTGGCTGATCTGGGCATGTTCAGAGATCTCAAACGAAGGTTCCAGTTCCTTCAAGGAGGCATTCACCGCAATGTCTCCGTGACAGAGAGTGAATCGCGGGGATGCCTTGGCTGTGTCGTCGATCTGCCCAAAACAGATCATGTCACTTCCGACATAGTATCGGAGCACCACCGTCCACGCTCGGAGGAACATATCAGCTGCAATGGGTGCAGATGGCGACTCCGCGTCCCATGCGACTGGAATCGACCGAAAACCCCGCGCATCACGCGGGAGGTTCTCGGTGGGAAACAGACAAGGCGCTGCCTTGTGGTGAGCAGACACGACTTTCAACATGCCTGCGACAAAGGTAGACGACGCCCAAGAGACAGAATTGAGATATTAACAAGGAAAAAGATAAGATTACATATGGGCGTGAGGCGCAATGAGGGGAAAGAGAGGAGAAAGAAAGACAACGTCACTTGCTGCGCAGATGATGAGCCGGTGGTGGAGTGTTGGCACCTGGCTGTCAACAGCTCGCAAAAACTTTTCCTGCCCTCCAGAATGTGAATCGATAGTTTCTTTTTTTGCCGATCGCCCGAGTGATGAATACAATTCATTGACAGTCGAGAACAATAGATTGTTCAGCCTCCTAATCGGGGCAATCAGCCGTGGAGACCCTCCCAGAACCTGGGAATCCTTCGATGGGGCAGGCTAGAAAGAGTCACTCAGTTCTACAGCTGACGGGAGTCGCTGACTTGGGGGTAAATGGATGGATACGTGGATCCACAAGAGGTCTGACTGGGTACGTCTTTCTCGCAGCCATGGAGTCGTGGCCCATCTCCTGGAGGATCTGATCCAGAGTGGAAACCGCAAGGCCAAGAGGTATGGGAGGCGGATATCTGTGCCTGAGCTGTCGCTGTATTGCATGGTATTTCACGGAGTTCCGATACGGTCATAACAGCCTTACAATACGATGAGATAGAGTTGCCGCATCGCCCCGCCCGATCGGCATTTGTGCTGCCAAGTTTTTATTTGGTTGGCTCGGAATTAGTTTTGCAGATTTTTCGCGCACTTTCCCCTTGACTATTTTTTATTTTATTTTTATTTTTATTTTTTTTAGTCTGCTTGTTTCGAGATTTGATTTCTCACGCAAGCCCAGAGGTTGGATTAAGGGTGTGCGCAATTGCCGGCCTGCCGCCACTCCCGTTCAGCCACCTTCTTGCCGTGGCTTCTAGAAAGCCGTCCAGGGATTCCAAACGCGTCAATTCATCTTCCCCCAACAGCTGGTCAATGTAAGGAACCCTCTACTTTAGAGTTGTGGTGCCTTGCTTTCCAGAATGCTGTCGTGGGTACCTGCGTGGAATTTACCCAGAGGCCGGCTCATAGTACCAGATTCTTCCCAGACTGCCGGAGTCGATCGCGGAAATCCAAGGATTAAGTTCGGATCTGAATCGGATTCCGCGACCCTCGTCTAGCTCATTTTCCCAAGTAGGCAAAAAGCTATGTCGATGTCAGTGGTCGTGCGCGTGTAGTGGACCCTGAGAACCCAGATTTCTGCGCCCTGGAGGCGCTTCCCTCCGCCATGGGTCGCAGCTGAGAGCTGAGCTTCTCGTTCGAGGACGCCCTGACTGCTCGATTTGAGTGTGCCCTGATTAGTGGCGAAGGCCCAGTTTACCCATGCTTACCGTACAAGCTCTACACTGAACTACAGTTTGCAGTCACGGAGATCATCTTATTTCTTTTTCTTCCTTTTTTCCTTTTTTTATCCTTTTTAACTTGTTCTTCTATTTGTATATTGTATTTTTGTACAAATGCTTGGCGGAAACATGCCGGTCTCCATCCCGATTAACTCGCACCTCTACATCTCCCTGTTAATGCTATACAATTCCAGCAGTGGGTATGCCGACCATCGTTATTAAATATCATCTCCAGGGAGCTCAGTAGACATTCTCTTAAGTAGTAATTCTCTCCCATTGTAAGGGAAATGTGTTTTTTCTGCAACTCCACCCATCTCAAAATTTACGCACCATGCAAGCGGCTGAAAGTGTCCGAGTGCAAAGCCAGATCGACCGGCGCACATGTCGCCGCGTCAAGCCCATGAAGGTCCTGGTGCTGGGCCTGTGCAGGACGGGAACATTATGTAGGTGCCCCTGTTGGTTATTTCTCCCTTGACCGCCCCTTGCGCACGTCGGACTCTGACCATGTAACCTCTCACATTGGGATGGACGCTCACGGATAACTACTAGCCACTTGGCTGGCGCTGCAGGAACTCGGATATGACACATACCATATGACATCGATTATGCAAAACCCCCAGGATGCGGTGATGTGGAAGGAAGCCTTTCAAGGCAAATACTACGGTGGAAAGAAGTTTACACGGGAGGATTGGGACCAGCTCCTCGGCCACGTGGAGGCCATCACGGACTTCCCTGGCGCCGTATTTGTCGAGGAGCTGACGGAGGCGTATCCGGGACGCCAAGGTCGTGCTGACGCTGCGCGACGTGGACGACTGGGATGGGCTCGATGCGGAAGACCATCATGAAGGCAGGCGTACAGCCCCGCTGGCCACGCTTAGGGGCTGGAGTGATCCCCGTGTGCTTTCGAGAAGGCCACCGCATGTGTCGCTAGGGATTCTAGGGGCTGTTCAAGGGGACTT